>NW_024070193.1:51138896-51184615 GCF_014754425.2 Oryx dammah
CAAGGGACTCTCAAGAGTCTTCTCCAACACCACAGTTCAAATGCATCAATTCTTTGGCACTCAGCCTTCTTCACAGTCCAACTCTCACATCCATATATGACCACAGGAAAAACCGTAGCCTTGACTAGACGGACCTTAGTTGGCAAAGTAATGTCTCTGCTTTTGAATATACTATCTAGGTTGGTTATAACTTTTCTTCCAAGGAGTAAGCACCTTTTAATTTCATGGCTGCAGTCACCATCTGCAGTGATTTTGGAGCCCCCCAAAATAAAGTCTGACATTGTTTCCACTGTTTCCCCATCTATTTCCCATGAAGTGATGGGACCAGATGCCATGATCTTTGTTTTCTGAATGTTGAGCTTCAAGTCAACTTTTTTGCTCTCCTCTTTCACTTTCATCAAGAGGCTTTTTAGTTCCTCTTCACTTTCTGCCACAAGGGTGGTGTCATTTGCATATCTGAGGTTATTGATATTTCTCCTGGCAATCTTGATTCCAGCTTGTGTTTCTTCCAGCCCAGCATTTCTCATGATGTACTCTGCATATAAGTTAAAGAAGCAGGGTGACAATATATAGCCTTGACGTACTCCTTTTCCTATTTGGAACCAGTCTGTTGTTCCATGTCCAGTTCTAACTGTTGCTTCCTGACCTGCATACAGATTTCTGGAGAGGCAGCTCAGGTGGTCTGGTATTCCCATCTGTTTCAGGATTTTGCACAGTTGATTGTGATCCACACAGTCAAAGGCTTTGGCATAGTCAATAAAGCAGAAATAGATGTTTTTCTGGAACTCTCTTGCTTTTTCCATGATCCAGCAGATGTTGGCAATTTGATCGCTGGTTCCTCTGCCTTTTCTAACACCAGCTTGAACATCAGGGAGTTCACGGTTCACGTATTGCTGAAGCTTAGCTTGGAGAATTTTGAGCATTACTTTACTAGCATGTGAGATGAGTGTAATTGTGTGGTAGTTTGAGCATTCTTTGGCATTGCCTTTCTTTGGGATTGAAATGAAAACTGACCTTTTCCAGTCCTGTGGCCACTGCTGAGTTTTCCAAACTTGCTGGCATATTGAGTACAGCACTTTCACAGCTGAATTTAAATCAGATGACCATTACATCTACTACTGTGGGCAGGAATCCCTCAGAAGAAATGGTGTAGCTATCATGGTCAACAAAAGAGTCCGAAATGCAGTACTTGGATGCAATCTCAAAAATGACACAATGATCTGTGTTCGTCTCCAAGGCAAACCATTCAGTATCACAGTTATCCAAGTCTATGCCCCAACCAGTAACGCTGAAGAAACTGAAGTTGAACGGTTTTATGAAGACCTACAAGATCTTTTAGAACTAACACCAAAAAAAGATGTCTTTTTAATTATAGGGGTCTGGAATGCAAAAGTAGGAAGTCAATAAACACCTGAATAACAGGCAAATTTGGCCTTGGAATGCAGAATGAAGCAGGGCAAAGACTAATAGAGTTTTGCCAATAAAACGCACTGGTCATAGCAAACACCCTCTTCCAACAACACAAGAGAAGACTCTACACATGGACATCACCAGGTGGTCAATACTGAAATCAGACAGATTATATTCTCTGCAGCAAAAGATGGAGAAGATCTATACAGTCAGCAAAAACAAGATCAGGAGCTGACTGTAGCTCAGATTATGAACTCCTTATTGCCAAATTCACACTCAAGTTGAAGAAAGTAGGGAAAACCGCTAGACCATTCAGGTATGACCTAAATCAAATCCCTTATGATTATACAGTGGAAGTGAGAAATAGATTTAAGGGCCTAGATCTGATAGATAGAGTGCCTGATGAGCTATGGACTGAGGTTCATGACATTGTACAGGAGACAGGGATCAAGACCATCCCCATGGAAAAGAAATGCAAAAAAGCAAAATGGCTGTCTGGGGAGGCCTTACAAATAGCTGTGAAAAGAAGAGAGGCGAAAAGCCAAAAACAAAAGGAAAGATATAAGCATCTGAATGCAGAGTTCCAAAGAATAGCAAGAAGAGATAAGAAAGCCTTCTTCAGCAATCAATGTGAAGAGATAGAGGAAAACAACTGAATGGGAAAGCCTAGAGATCTCTTCAAGAAAATTAGAGATACCAAGGGAACATTTCATGCAAAGATGGGCTCCATAAAGGACAGAAATGGCATGGACCTAACAGAAGCAGAAGATATTAAGAAGAGGTGGCAAGAATACACGGAAGAACTGTACAAACAAGATCTTCACGACCCAGATAATCATGATAATGTGATCACTAATTTAGAGCCAGACATCTTGGAATGTGAAGTCAAGTGGGCCTTAGAAAGCATCACTATGAACAAAGTTAGTGGAGGTGATGGAATTCCAGTTGAGCTATTTCAAATCCTGAAAGATGACGCTGTGAAAGTGCGGCACTCTGCTTCTTAATGTCCTGAAATTTCAGATTTACTTGTTTGTTCCCTGCTAGAAGATGAGGAATTTTGATCACTTCCCCTGCTCTTGTTTTTCTCCTCTTAACCACTTCCCAGGTTTCATTTTAATTTTGCTTTCATACATCTTTTGGTCACCTTTATTTATTTTTAATCCATTAACCTTTTAGGCAATGTCACTGATGCCCTCTTAACAAAATACAAATAAATAGAAGTAAACAATTAAGCATCTCTACACTCTTTATATTCTTCCTTCTGATGCGGAAACTCTTAGCTACACTATTATTTCAATCACTTAAAAGTTTACAATATTTATTTTGGAAACTCTAGTTCTACTTTACATTTCACTGTTGGCCTCTAATTTGTCTTTAAATGTTGAAAATCAGTAAACAGCTTTCTGTTGCTAGTATTACATAAATGGTTTCAACCAGTGGAAGTAATTGTTTCACACCAGTGTTGTTCTGTAGAGAAATTTCTCCAAGTATTAAGGTCAAATGGATCCTCCTTTCTTTTCTCCATCATTTGTCCCAAATCATTCCATTTTTTTGGTTTTCCTTATTATTTGAGCCTTGACTCTCTCGTACAGATATTTTCCATAGCATTTCTAACTGCATTTGTTCTTGTTGAGATGGATTATGCCTGTTCTTCACCATTTTACTAAGAGCATCCTGTTCTTTTAATCTATTGTTTGTTAAAGGAGCAATGGACAGAGAACAGGAAATTTATTTTCACTGTTTTCATCATCATCTGCTGCTGCTGCTGCCGTTAAGTCGCTTCAGTCGTGTCCGACTCTGTGCGACCCCATAGACGACAGCCCACCAGGCTCCTCCATCCCTGGGATTCTCCAGGCAAGAACACTGGAGTGGGTTGCCATTGCCTCTCCTCTCATCATCTAGAGTCCACTATTTCTGGGAACCAATATTCTCCTAATTTCTTCCTTTTAAAATATTTCCTACATAGCCATGGAGATTTTCCTCCATTCAGGACAAGGTCAAGCACTGTCACTCATCTTCCACTAGTGGTTAAGACAATAGTTGCTGGTGTGGATCAAAATATTGCCAAGCAGAAGACATAGCTATATACTCAAAGATATTTGACTCTGTAATACTTTGAGCTCCGTTTTGCTTGTCCTTAAAGTGTCTGCTAAGTCGTGTCAGTCCTGCCTGACTCTTTGCAACCCTATGGACTGTAGTCCACCAAGCTCCTCTGTCCAAGTGGTTCTCCAGGCAAGAATACTGGAGTGGGTTGTCATGCCCCTCTCCAATCCTTAAAGCAGTCACTGTCATATATCTTAATCATAAACCTGAATCTAATTAAATGATTTTAGAATTGGACAGAGAAGGCAATGGCAACCCACTCCAGTACTCTTGCCTGCGAAATCCCATGGACAGAGGAGCGTGGTAGGCTAAAGTCAGTGGGGTTGCGAAGAGTCAGACACGACTAGGCGACTTCACTTTCACTTTTCACTTTCACGCATTGGAGAAGGAAATGGCAACCCACTCCAGTGTTCTTGCCTGGAGAATCCCAGGGATGGGGGCGCCTGGTGGGCTGCCATCTATGGGGTCGCACAGATTCGGACATGAGTGACACGATTTAGCAGTAGCAGCAGCAGCAGCAGCAGAAGTGGACAAGAATTGTGAAGTTTCTCTTCCTTTAGTTACTGAAGCTTTCAGGCTCAATAGAACTTCCTTGCTTCCAAGAATACAAGTATAATATAACTCAGTTTTTTATTAATTGCACATAATATAGTAACTTCTTAACATCTCTTCCCCTAACTTCAGTGAATCTTACAAGGTAATTGCCCTTATAAATGCAGATGAGGAAAAAAAAGCAAGCAGATTTTCTTGACATTACAAGGCATAACCAGGACTTGAACCTAACATCTAAGTCTGCATCTGGTTTACAACGTCTGAATACTAAATTCTTAACACTTTCAGTTTTTAAGGAATCTCCACACTGTTCTCCAGAGTGGCTCTACTAGTTTGCATTCCCACCAACAGTGTAAGAGGGTTTTTTTCTCCACACCCTCTCCAGCATTTATTGCTTGGAGAGTTTTGGATCACAGCCATTCTGACTGGTGTGAAATGGTACCTCATTGTGGTCTTGATTTGCATTTCTCTGATAATGAGTGATGTTGAGCATCTTTTCATGTGTTTGTTAGCCATCCGTATGTCTTCTTTGGAGAAATGCCTATTTAGTTCTTTGGCCCATTTTTTGATTGGGTCATTTATTTTTCTGGAATTGAGCTGCATAAGTTGCTTGTATATTTTTGAGATTAGTTGTTTGTCAGTTGCTTCATTTGCTATTATTTCCTCCCATTCAGAAGGCTGTCTTTTCACCTTGCTTATAGTTTCTTTTGTTGTGCAGAAGTTTTTAATTTTAATTAGGTCCCATTTGTTTATATTTCCTTTTATTTCCAGTATTCTGGGAGGTGGATCATAGAGGATCCTGCTGTGATTTATGTCGGAGAGTGTTTTGCCTATGTTCTCCTCTAGGAGTTTTATCGCTTCTGGTCTTACATTTATATCTTTAATCCATTTTGAGTTTATTTTTGTGTATGGTGTTAGAAAGTGTTCTAGTTTCATTCTTTTCCAAGTGGTTGACTAGTTTTCCCAGCACCACTAGTTAAAGAGATTGTCTTTAATCCATTGTATATTTTTGCCTCCTTTGTCAAAGATAAGGTGTCCATAGGTGTGTGGATTTATCTCTGGGCTTTCTATTTTGTTCCATTGATCTATATTTCTGTCTTTGTGCCAGTAGCATACTGTCTTGATGACTGTGGCTTTGTAGCAGAGCCTGAAGTTAGGCAGGTTGATTCTTCCAGTTCCATTCTTCTTTCTCAAGATTGCTTTGGCTATTCGAGGTTTTTTGCATTTCCATACAAATTGTGAAATTATTTGTTCTAGCTCTGTGAAAAATTCCGCTGGTAGCTTGATAGGGATTGCATTGAATCTGTAGATTGCTTTGGGTAGTATACTCATTTTCACTATGTTGATTCTTCCAATTGATGAACATGGTATACTTCTTTTGTTTTTGTATCCATTCAGCCAGTCTTTGTCTTTTGGTTGTGACATTCAACCCATTTACATTTAAGGTAATTATTGATAAGTATGATCCCAACTAAGGTCCGTCTAGTCAAGGCTATGGTTTTTCCAGTGGTCATGTATGGATGTGAGAGTTGGACTGTGAAGAAGGCTGAGCACCGAAGAATTGATGCTTTTGAACTGTGGTGTTGGAGAAGACTCTTGAGGGTCCCTTGGACTGCAAGGAGATCCAACCAATCCATTCTGAAGATCAACCCTGGGATTTCTTTGGAATGAATGATGCTGAAGCGGAAGCTCCAGTACTTTGGCCACCTGATGCGAAGAGTTGACTCATTGGAAAAGACTCTGATGCTGGGAGGGATTGGGGGCAGGAGGAAAAGGGGACGACTGAGGATGAGATGGTTGGATGGCATCACGGACTTGATGGGCGTGAGTCTGAGTGAATTCCAGGAGATGGTGATGGACAGAGAGGCCTGGTGTGCTGTGATTCATGGGGTCGCAAAGAGTTGGACACAACTGAGTGACTGAACTGAACTGAACTGATGATCCCGTTGCCATTTTCTTTATTGTTTTTGGTTTGGGTTTATACAGCCTTTTTATGTTTCCTGTCTAGAGAATATCCTTTAGCAATTGTTGGAGAGCTGGTTTGGTGGTACTGAATTCTCTCAGCTTTTGCTTGTCTGTAAAGCTTTTGATTTCTCCTTTATATTTGAATGAGATCCTTGCTGGGTACAGTAATCTGGGCTGTAGGTTATTTTCTTTCATCACTTTAAGTATGTCTTGCCATTCCCTCCTGGCCTGAAGAGTTTCTATCGAAAGATCAGCTGTTATCCTTATGGGAATCCCCTTGTGTGTTATTTGTTGTTTTTCCCTCACTGTTTTTAATATTTGTTCTTTGTCTTTGATCTTTGTTAGTTTGATTAATATGTGTTTGGGGTGTTTCACCTTGGGTTTATCCTGTTTCGGACTCTCTGGATTTCTTGGCCTTGGATGATTATTTCCTTCCCCATTTTAGGGAAGTTTTCAACTATTATCTCCTCAAGTATTTTCTCATGGTCTTTCTTTTTGCCAACTTCTTCTGGGACTCTTATAATTCGAATGTTGGAGCATTTCATATTGTCCTGGAGGTCTCTGATATTGTCCTCACTTCTTTTAATTCTTTTTTTCTTTTTTCCTCTCTGATTCACTTATTTCTACCATTCTATCTTCTATTTCACTAATCCTGTCTTCTGCCGCCGTTATTTTACTATTTGTTGCCTCCAGAGTGTTTCTGATCTCATTTATTGCATTATTCATTATATATTGACTCTTTTTTATTTCTTCTAGGTCCTTTTTAAACCTTTCTTGTATCTTCTCAATCCTTGTCTCCAGGCTATTTATCTGTTATTCCATTTTGATTTCAAGATTTTGGATCGTTTTCACTATCATTATTCGGTATTCTTTATCAGGTAGATTCCCTATCTCTTCCTCTTTTGTTTGGTTTGGTGGGCATTTATACTGTTCCTTTACCTGCTGGGTATTCCTCTGTCTCTTCATCTTGGTTATATTGTTGCATTTGGGATGGCCTTTCTGTATTCTGGCAGTTTGTGGAGTTCTCTTTGTTATGGAGTTTCCTCACTGTGGGTGGGGTTGTATCAGTGGCTTGTCAAGGTTTCTTGGTTAAGGAAGCTTGTGTCGATGTTCTGGTGGGTGGAGCTGGATTTCTTCTCTCTGGAGTGCAGTGAAGTTTCCAGTAATGAATTATGTGATGTCAGTGGTTTTGGAGTAACTTTGAGCTGCCTGTATATTGAAGCTCAGGGGTGTGTTCCTGTGTTGCTGGAGAATTTGCGTGGTATGTCTTGCTCTGGAACTTGTTGGCCCTTGAGTGGTGCTTGGTTTCACTGTAGGTATGGAGGCATTTGATGAGCTCCTATCAATTAATGTTCCCTGGAGTCAGGAGTTCTCTGATGTTCTCAGGATTTGGACTTAAGCATCCTGCTTCTGGTTTTCAGTTTTATTTTTACAGTAGCCTCAAGACTTCTCCATCTATACAGCACCAATGATAAAACATCTACGTTAAAGATGATAAGTTTCTCCACATTGAGGGACACCCAGAGAGGTTCACTGAGTTACATGGAGAAGAGAAGAGGAAGGGAGGAGTTAGACGTGACTGGAATGAGATGATATGGGATCAAAAGAGGAGAGAGCAAGCTAGCCAGTAATCACTTCCTTATGTGCGCTCCACTGTCTGGACCGCTCAGAGATGTTCACGGAGTTATACAGAGAAGAGGAGAGGGAGGAAGGAGACAGAGGTGGCCAGGAGGATAAAAGAGGGAAATGAAAAGGAGAGAGACCAGTTCCCTAAGTGTTCTCCACCATCTGGCACATACAGAGATCCACAGAGTTGGGTAGAGAAGAGAAGGGTGAGGGAGGAGACAGAGGCAAGCTGGTGGAGAAAAAGGAGAGTCCAAGGAGGAGAGAGTGGTCAAGCCAGTAATCTCACTCTCAAGTAAAAATGCATACTGAAGATTGGGTTTTTAAAAGTACAAAATTGATAACAAATACCAAAAAGCAAAGATTAAAAATCTAGAGTAGAGGTTGGATTCTCAGAAATACAATATTAAAGAAAAGAAGAAGAAATTTTAAAAAAGTCACATGAATTATTAAAAAACAACAACCACCACAAATATATATATATGGCATATTTTTTAAAAATAGCGTCTTTTTTTTTGAAAAGTAATAGTAGGTTATAAAAATAAAAACTAAAGGAGAAATAGAGGACTAAAAATTAAAAAATGTTAAAAAATAAGATAGAACAAACAAAAAATAATTGTAAAAATAGTAAAGGTATATCTGGGACTTTCTCTGGTGTTGTTGTGGGCAGTGTGGGGTCAGTTCATTTTCAGATAGTTCCTTGGTCTGGCTTATATTTCTCAAGATCTATAGGCCCCTTCCTATGTAGTCGGTACTAACGACAGGGTTTTAATCTATTGCACCTGTCACTTCCAAGGCAGTTCCCTCTGTTTCAGCTTCTTCTATTTGCTTGTCTCTTCAGTGTATGTTTTCAGCCCTAACACAAGGGGGGCGGTGGTGGACACTTTTTTTTTTTTAGGCTCACTTGTTCAGTTGCGCTGTGGGGAGGGAGGGATGCTGCAAACAAATAACACTGGTGTGTGCTCATAGTATCTCAGCCATGCTGGGCCTGACCCCACTCACGGCGCACACTGCTCAGGCTCTAGGTTGCTCTGCCGGGAACCATCTGAGGCCAGCCCTGGGCTGCATGCACCTCCCCGGTCTAAGCAGCTCAGGCTCAGGCACTCAAGTAGTCCTCAGAGGTGCAGACTCAGTTGGGCCTGCATCTTGTGCCCTTCCCAGGTCCAAGCAGCTCAGGTGTTTGGCGAGCGCGGTCGCTGCAACTTATCACCTTTCCCATCCCTGCTGCTCAGTTTTCTGGGTGTACAACTGGCACCCCTTCTTAGGTGGATGATGACTGTCCAGAACCCCAAGAAGTCTTAGTTAGCAAAGAAGCCTGCTTGCAGTTTGGTAGATAATGTCTCTCTGGGGCTGCGATTGCCCCCTTCTGGCCCTTCAGGCTCTGGCTGCCTGTCACTGGAGGGAGATGGTCTGCAGCTGGCTAATTCTGTTCTGTCCTTTGTTCTGTGCATGGTCCCGGTGGTGTCTTATGTTAGAGCTTTTCATGTGGTAGCTATCCCACAGTCTGGTTTGCTAGCCCAAGTTAGTTTGCTCTGGTTACACTCGGGGCATTCCAGCCCGATTCTTAAAAAGCCATGCAGCCCACGCCTCCCTGCCCAGCCCCTGCTTGCTAGTGGCGGATGCAGGCATCTGCGCTGCTTCTCCGCTGGGGGCGTTACCACTGGGCTCATAATCTGTTCGTTTTAATTATTTATTTATTTTCCTCCCTGTTATGTTGCCCTCTGTGCTTCCAAGGCTCACAACAGACTCAGCAGTGAGAGTGTTTCCTGGTGTTTGGAAACTTCTCTCTTTAAGACTCCCTTCCTGGGACAGAGCTCCCTCCCTACCTCTTTTGTCTCTTTTTCCATCTTTTATATTTTTTCCTACCTGTTTTTGAAGATAATGATCTGCTTTTCTGGGTGCCTGATGTCCTCTGCCAGCATTCAGAAGTTGTTTCGTGGAATTTACTTAGCATTGAAATGTTCTTTTGATTAATTTGTGAGGGAGAACGTGGTCTCCCCATCCTATTCCTCTGCCATCTTAGGACTGCCTCTCTTTGATTTCTTTCAGCAGTGTTTTATAGTTTTCTATATATAGGTCTTTAGTTTCTTTAGGTAGATATATTCCTAAGTATTTTATTCTTTTCGTTGCAATGGTGAATGGAATTGTTTCCTTAATTTCTTTTTCTACTTTCTCATTATTAGTGTATAGGAATGCAAGGGATTTCTGTGTGTTGATTTTATATCCTGCAACCTTACTATATTCATTGATTAGCTCTAGTAATTTTCTGGTGGAGTCTTTAGGGTTTTCTATGTAGAGGGGCATACACACCAAGGAAACCAGAATTGAAAGAGATACTTGTACCCCAAAGTTCATCACAGCACTGTTTGTAATAGCCAGGACATGGAAGCTACCTAGATGTCCATCAGCAGATGAATGGATAAGAAAGCTGTGGTACATATACACAATGGAGTATTACTCAGCCATTAAAAAGAATACATTTGAATCAGTTCTAATGAGATGGATGAAACTGGAGCCTATTATACAGAGTGAAGTAAGGCAGAAAGAAAAACACCAATACAGTATACTAATGCATATATATGGAATTTAGAAAGATGGTAACGATAACCCTGTATGCAAGACAGCAAAAGAGACACAGATGTATAGAACAGTCTTTTGGATTCTGTGGGAGAGGGAGAGGGTGGGATGATTCGGGAGAATGGCATTGAAACATGTATAATATCATGTAAGAAATGAATCGCCAGTCTAGGTTTGATGCAGGATACAGGATGCTTGGCGCTGGTTGCACGGGGATGATCCAGAGGGATGGTATGGAGAGGGAGGTGGGAGGGGTGTTCAGGATTGGGAACTCATGTACACCCGTGGTGGATTAATGTTGATGTACGGCAAAACCAATACAGTATTGTAAAGTAAAATAAAGTAAAATTTAAAAAAATAAATTCTTAACACTTCACATCTGGTATTCTTTCTACCTTATCACAGAATCATTTCTTAGTGCTCTGCTTTGGAAGTTGAAGATGTGGGAGACAGGGAAACACTTTAGTGATGTGCCTTAAAATGCAGTTTGTCAAGCAAATAGTGGGGGAAAAATTGTGACTAAGCAATTTTTTAACGTGAGAATCTGGGATAAACTGTAAAACATACAAAGTGATGTCAAGATCTGTGTTGTGAACTAAGACTTCACATGATGTTTGTGTACTTCTGACTGTGAAACCTTTAATAAACTTTCTCAAAATTGTGTTCCAAGGAATATTTCATAGGATATAAGAATGTATTACCCAAACAGTGCCTGTGTTTAAATGAACTTAAGCAACAGGCTGTCAAATTAATTAAGTAGGTTTGTTACTACTGAGAAATGGAGCATTTCCGTCCATATCAGTGAAAAAGGATGTCACAGTCATCAGTGACTGCAGTCCTTCAATGTGAGCTGGTGAGTCTTATGGGAACTCAGAAAGGAGAAGAATACCTGTGATTTATCAACCATCAGCCTTCAGCTGCTCCTTATGGTGAGTGCAAGGGAGCTCAGGATGTGAAAAACTGAGGATATGGATAGCTGAGATGCATATGAAAGGAATGAATTCACAGATCCCAAACCCTTGCATCTTCCCATACATAGAACAGTGCTATTTCCTTAACATGGGATATGTTTTTTCTTTCTTTTTTTACTTTATTTTACTTTACAATACTGTATTGGTTTTGCCATACATCAACATGAATCTGCCACGGGTGTACATGTGTTCCCAATCCTGAATCCCCCTCCCACTTCCCTCCCCATACCATCTCTCTGGGTCACCCCAGTGCACCAGCCCCAAGTATCCTGTATCCTGCATCGAACCTAGATTGGAGATTCGTTTCTTATATGATATTATACATGTTTCAATGCCATTCTCCCAAATCATCCCACCCTCTCCCTCTCCCACAGAGTCCAAAAGACTGTTCTATACATCTGTGTCTCTTTTGCTGTCTTGCATACAGGGTTATCGTTACCATCTTTCTAAATTCCATAATATGTGTTAGTATAAATACGTTTGATTTTCAGACTACCTGCCCTTTGTTGCAAACTTCTACATACTCTGACTCCTTCCCTCACCTTCTCTGAGTGTCCCCTCAGGATTACTTGAGATTCCGCTTCCTGGGCTTAAAAGTCCTAAAAATTCCTACTGAATAAAACATAACTCTCAACTTTAAGGTTACAAATATTTTTTCAGTCAACACTACTGATAAATGGAATATTTTCTGCCATGTCAGTAAACAAAGGGTGTCACAGTTATCACCTATTACATCCACTCCAAAACGTGAGCTGGTGAGCCCTTAGGGAACTCAGGAAGGAAAGAAAACCTACCGTCTAGCAGCCATCAGACTGCAGTCACTCCCTAAGGTGAGCCCTGAGGAAACTGAAGATTTGAAAACACAGGATGCTGGTCCCAAATAGCTACGGTGCATATCAAAGGAATGATATTGGGAGCCCAGGCTCTTGCATCTTCCCATACATAGACAAGCACTAAATTCCTTAACTTGGGATATCTGGTTTTCTTTCATTAATAATAATCTTTTGATGTCCAGGCTACTTGCCCTTTGTTGCAAAACTTCTATTTAACCTGTCTCTCCCACCCCTTGCCCCTCAGGGCAGTACTCTCAGGGTTACTTGAGATTCTGCCTCTGGGTTTGAAGTCCTAAAAATTCCCGCTGAACAAAATATAACTCTCAACTTATAGGTTGTGAATATTTTTAAAGTCTACATTACCAAACCTTTTGAAATTACAGATATATGCTATTGTGTATTATGAATCTCCAACTGTGAGTGTGTGAGAGAATGTGAATGAAGTTCTCCCCAAATTACATTACCACAGGACACTTCTTTCTTAGGGCATCATGCTAGGCTAGTGTGGAACCCACACTGTAGCACAGCCTACACCAAAATAAGAGGCCCTCCTTGATGCAAGGAAAAAATGGCTCATGATTCAGGATTACAAAACAGAACACCCTCTCTCCTCACCTATAAAAAACACAAGAAGTAACTATATCCTCCAGGCCACTGGAGCTTCCAGTAGTATTGTTTCAATAGTAAACTCTCCTTTAATTTCCAGCATAGCATCAGCTTAAAAAATGTACAAAGTGAGAGTTAAGTCTTATTGGGGGCAAAATGAGAACTATCGCCCAGGAGACAGCATTTCACTTAGCTCTGAGAAAGTGCTCCAAAGAGGTAGAGTGGAAGGTCAGTATATATGCAGTTTTGGAGAAGGGGGAGTACATGCAATCAAGCACATATTTTTTTCCAGATTTCTGCTAGTCATGAGTAGCAGTTGTCACCATGGAGGATTTTAGTGCTTTTCTAGACATGAGGAGATACAAGAATTGAGCAAATAAAATTGGCCCCTGAAAATATCTAACTATCTTAAGACCTGTTCACCAGTTTTTTTTCCATAGCTCAGAGTGTTTCATTCCTGATCTCTACCCTGAACTCCTTTCAGGGGGTGCTAAAGATTGGCAGCTACAGCAGCATGGAATTTAATCCTTGTAGAGGTAGATGGCAAGTGCCAATTTGTAGTTGACAACAGAAATTTTGCTCCAGTTCAACACCCCCTTCTTCAGATGCTGACCATATCCAGGTTATATAAAAT
Source organism: Oryx dammah (assembly GCF_014754425.2). NCBI lineage: Eukaryota > Metazoa > Chordata > Mammalia > Artiodactyla > Bovidae > Oryx > Oryx dammah. The sequence goes on from NW_024070193.1 coordinate 51,152,171, forward strand.
CATTTATATGTATTTGTAGACAGTACTTTCATTTTCAATTGATATAATCACCAAGCATTGAATTTGCAGTGTGTAGAGCTCAGGGAATGTTCATTAGGATACAGAATTGTCTGACTTCAGTAAATAGGTTTGAACTTAATGATGGAAATTAGCAGTTAGTGTGAACTTGACAGGTTTGGATACAGGGCAAAGCATTTGTTTTTCAGGGAGGGTAGTAATTAATCAAATAATCTACCCTAGTGCCAGATCACAGTGGGAGAGGAGTATCTGCTAACGGATGATCTTCATTTGGAAGTGAATAGCTTACTTAGATATTTACCTGCAATATTATTGTGATATTAATCAGGAGTCATTTTTTTCAGACACTCTGCAGAAGGAGGTAAATGCATGTATGTCTTTAATGTTAAAAAAAAATCCTTGCAAATTAATTGCCATGTTTGCTCAGCAAACAAAGGACAAAACAAAGGATTCATTTGCTGTTTCAGTCTTTTATTATCATTATTTTGGCTGTGCTGGGTCTTCGTTCCTTTGCACAGGCTTTTCTCTAGTTGTGGTGGGTGGGGGCTACTCTTCATTGGAAGCAGGCTTCTCATTGCAGTTGGCTTCTCTTGTTGCTGAGTAAAGGCTCCAGGTGAGTGGGATTCAGTAGTTGTGGCACATAGGCTTAGTTGCTCTGCAGCATATGGAATCTTCCCAGACCAGGGATTAAACCCATGTCCCCTGCACTGACAGGTGGATTCTTATCCACTGAGTCACCAGGGAAGTCCTGTTTCAGGCTTAATGAGCATCTACAATCCTCAGTGAGTCATGTTGAAGAAGTCATCTGGGCTGACTTCTCTGGGAGAAACAGGGAAAACTGATTCTGCTTCATCCTCCTAAAGACTGAAGTCAGCCCTCATTTTTATTCCCTCAACTCCATCAGCACATACCCTCCTAATAAGGTGGCTAATTTCTTATATCTTCGTACATAGAAACATGTATGTATGTTCAGGCAAAGATGGGGCAGGAATCTGATTTTATTCACAACATAATGGAAATAGTATTCTTGAAATAAAATACACAAAAAAATCTAGAATAATTCTGAGTAATGAAACAGTTCTCCAATGGAATGAGAGAGAGGAAATTTGTGAGTAAAGTACATCTTTTTGAAAATTTTGTCTAGTCAACTCATTAACCTCTTGGGCTGGTCATGGATCTTGTTTGGGTCTCAATATACTTGTCTGTTGATTTATATCTAGAGATGTGACCCTAAGAGGATATTGTGGGAGGAGGAACTGAAATGTTAAAGTAGCAAAATACATGTTATTCATTTACTATACATGTATATATATCAGATAATTTTTATTGTGTATGTGTATTCTGTATTTCACACTTTTTGTATTTAGTCTTTTAAAATAGAATTGTTTGCCTGTTTTCAAAGTTCTGCTAACACTAAAAAAAATAATCTGCTGTGATTTTCAAAATCCCCATTTCCTCTGTCCAAAAACATTTTATGAATAAGTGTGACATTCTTCTGTGTGTGCGTGTGTGTGTGTGTTTTAATTTAATAGCTCTACTAAAGCAGTTTGCCAGAAAACAGACACAACCGGAAGTGAAGCAATACAAGATCTGTTATAATGAGCTTACTTTATCACTAGTTCCTCTTAATGGTCTTATAGCCTATAAGTGATTGTGTTACTATAGTAACCACCTTAAAAGACATATCGGGCTGTAAATGCAATAACAACACCTGTGTACCATCATTTTCTTTCGTAGTTATAATATTTTTGACCCAACAGAATAAGAGAACACACACACACAAAACAACCAATTGTTTCAATCTTGATTTCCTATCACATCCCTTTTTTTTTCAGTCACTCTGAATTTGAAACAATGGTGCCATACAGAATATGGAAGAAAAACTCTTGATAACTTGGCTTCAGTTAACCATAAATAACCCCACATCATTGGTTTATAAGCAGAAGAAATCCCTATTTAATGGAAGGATTAAATTCCCCAAAGCAATAAAATAATATATAAAAATATTTTCTTAAATACATTTTAGAACTTTTTGCTTTATGAAAAACGACCTTAGTTCTGCATCCATTTCTACTCAACACTAATGAGAGTCTGATGTAGTGAGGGTAAAACTATTGCGCTATGATGAAAATAACATAATTTGTTAGATGTGCCCTGGGTTTTGATTCAGAAAACAAGTCTGCCTTTACTATCTGCCCTCTGATTACAGTAAAATAATTGGAACTCTTACCCTCATTTCTTTGATTTAAAAGATAAGAACAAGGAACAAGATATGGGGGGATAGTCAAAGATTGCCTGAAAAGTCAATGTCTTCTCAAATATACAGGCAACGTGATTTAAATTCATCCATTGGTAAGTCAGGAGGCTCTGAGTTGTGGTGAGGTTATTGGCAACTCCAGTTCTTGGTGGCTTAAACAAGGAAGGCATGTCTTCCTTTATTCCCTTATGGCTCTTTGTTCTTGCCTGGGGTAGGAGTAAGGTTGAGTTCATTCACTCTCTAGGACTAGGCTGACAGAGGTGTACTATTTGGAATGGCAGCAGTGATTGAGGTCATGAAACAGAGCATGTTGAATCACACACCAGCCTTTATATGCCTCACCCCTACAGTAATGCCTGGTACTACATTTCATTAGTGTAGGTCATCTGGCCACACCTCACAGAAAGGGAAGAGGAGACTCTGATGCTGCCGTGTAACCAGGAAAAGAGACAGTTGAGATAGTGGTGAACATGTGCAATGTTTTTGTCCACATGATACTTTTAGAAAATATATTTTGTGATAAAGTGCAACATTTTAAACTAATATCTTGAATGCTATCTATATCTGAGGCACTGTTAAAGTTTGTCACACACTATCATGAAGATAGCCACATCTTCCAAGCTCTCTAATGCAAAATGTGTTCATCAAAATGAAGAGTCTTTCTCTGCTGTAATAGAGACTTATAAAATAATAATAGTTCAATCAAGATGGAAGTTTATTTCTCCAAAATATGAAAATCCAGATTGGTCACCCAGGGCTGGCATAGTGAGTCTGTAATCTTCAGCAACTCCACATAGTTCTACTTTCTTAAATATAATGCTTCTGTTTTATGGTCCTACATGATAATGCCTGTATTCAGGTCAGCAGGACAAAGAAAAAGGGGAGATGGAAGTTCACATTTTTTCCTTGATAGGTACAACAAAGAAGTTATCCATCTGATGTAAACTTCCACTATGTTGGTTGGAACTTAGTTCATGATCACTGATAATCCAGAGGGAAATGAGGAAATTGAGTCTTTCACTAGTCAAGTAAAAGTGAAAAGTGTTAGCTGCTCAGTCATGTCTGACTGTTTGCGATCCCATGGAATGTAACCCACCAGGCTCCTCTGTCCATGGGATTCTCCAGGCAAGAATACAGGAGTGGGTTGCCATTCCCTTCTCCAGGGCATCTTCTCACCCAGGAATTGAACCCACATCTCCTGCATTACAGGCAGATACTTTACTTACTGAGCCTGTGAAATGTAAAATTATATTACTACAGAAGAGGAGAATAGATGTGGTTGTACAACAGGATGAATCACAAGCCTATCTATGTTCAAGATTCCCCGTGAAACACTCCAGCCCCATCATTCCAAGAACATGTACTGCAAATTCCCTTCCCTCACTCAGGAAGATTAGAAAATCCAGGTGGAGGGTGCACTGACAATCTCCAATTGTGAGACCTTTAATGACTCTTTTCTGGTCGGTCTTCTCTGTTTCCTTGGATCTAAATTTTCCTGATTAAGAATCTTGTTCAAATCTTTATCATCAATTCATTCTTCCATTTCCTCCCCAACACTTTATCTGCTTTTTTTTATTTCTTTGAATTTCTCAAAGCTTCATTTGCTTTTTTCACTTCATCCTTGTATATGCCTTCCTGGGAATATTTTGATTGGCTTTTTGACTTTTTGACAGATGATAGAAGGATTCAGGCAGAATTCTGGAAGGAAAGCTACCTGCGGCTTTCACATCAAGGATAGCTGAGTCCCTTGTCTAATATTAGCAGGATTATATGCCTTAGATGGGCTTCCCTGGTGGCTCAGTGGTAAAGAACCTTCCTGCCAAGGCAGGAGACCTGGGTTTGATCCTCGAGTCAGAAAGGTCTCCTGCAGAAGGAAATGGCAACCCACTCCAGTGTTCCTGCCTGGGAAATCCCACGGACAGAGGATCCTGGAGGGCTCCAGTCTATGAGGTCTCAAAGTTGGACATGACTGAGTGACTAACAAACACACACACACACACGCGCGCACACATCCTTTAGGAACCTGGCTAACTTCACAAAATCCCAGGAAGAAGGAATTAGCAATTCTAGAACCATTCTGTAGTTCTATCTTCTGTAAATATACAATTTACAATATACAATATATACAATATACAATCTGCATTTCAGGCAGACTCTTTACTGTCTGAGCCACTAGGGAAGCCCCAAGGTAGCTGAAGCTAGACTATTAAATTGTCATCCTTTTGGAGAGAAAGTTTCCCCACTGATTTCTTTAATGCTCATTTATGTGGGTAAGTTTTACCTCCACACTATTTCCCAACAAATGTTAAACTCTGAGGGCACAGACTTTTTTCACATTTGTATACTCCCAGCTTCCCTTTCTTTCTCATCACTAACACCTATTGTTCTATTTATCATATGTACTAAATAGCTGTGGGTTTCCTGAGTATGGTTTGGAGAAAGCTGGGGATATTTCAAAAAGATAGATTGTGGCAAGATCTAAATTGATGATTCTGGGTTAAGTTTATGATTTAAATTGAATTTTAAAAGACCTAATAATCGTTAGAATCTGCTTACAATAGCTGCTTTCTCTCTTTTGGGACTGTGCATATGTGTGTGTGTGTTACAGCATACATTGTAACTAAATATGGAAATACCCAGTATTGAGTTGGCCAACAAGTTTGTTCCAACATAAGATGTCATGGAAAAACTCAAAAGAACTTTTTGGCAAACCCAATGCACTGCTTAAAGTTCTTCGCTTTCTCTTCCTGGGTGTGCTCCATTGCCACAGGGTTTTGTACCACTTCTTTAAAAATCTATATATTTTTAAATCTAGAAGTAAAATGTAACAAATTAAACTTCATTCAGTATTTCACAATGTGTTTAGATGAGTATATTATGAACCTCTGAAAAAATACTATTTACAATTAGTCCAAACAATCAAACTTTTATTTATTTTTATTTTTTCTTATTAAATGTATATTTATTTTTTAATTTTTATTTTTACTTTATTTTGCTTTATAATACTGTATTGGTTTTGCCATAGATTGACATGAATCCGCCACGGGTGTACATAAGTTCCCAATCCTGAACACCCTTCCCACCTCCCACCCCATATCATCTCTCTGTATCATCCCTGTGCACCAGCCCCAAGCATCCTGTATCCTGTATCGAACATAGACTGACGATTTGTTTCTTACTTGATAGTATACATGTTTCAATGCCATTCTCCCAAATCATCCCACTCTCTCCCTCTCCCACAGAGTCTAAAAGTCCATTCTATACATCTGTGTCTCTTCTGCTGTCTTGCATACAGGGTTATCATTACCATCTTTCTAAATTCCATATATATGTGTTAGTATACTGTATTGGTGTTTTTCTTTCTGGCTTACTTCACTCTGTATAATAGGCTCTAGTTTCATCCACCTCATTAGAACGAATTCAAATATATTCTTTTTAATGGCCGAGTAAAACTCCATTGTGTATATGTACCACAGCTTTCTTATCCATTCATCTGCTGATGGACATCTAGGTTGTTTCCATGTCCTGGCTATTATAAACAGTGCTGCGATGAACATTGGGGTACATGTGTCTCTTTCAATTCTGGTTTCCTCAGTGTGTATGCCCAGCAGTGGGATTGCTGGGTCATAAGGCAGTTCTAGTTCCAGTCTTTTAAGGAATCTCCACACTGTTCTCCAGAGTGGCTCTACTAGTTTGCATTCCCACCAACAGTGTAAGAGGGTTCCCTTTTCTCCACACCCTCTCCAGCATTTATTGCTTGGAGACTTTTGGATCACTGTCATTCTGACTGGTGTGAAATGGTACCTCATTGTGGTCTTGATTTGCATTTCTCTGATAATGAGTGATGTTGAGCATCTTTTCTTGTGTTTGTTAGCCATCTGTATGTCTTCTTTGGAGAAATGTCTATTTAGTTCTTTGGCCCATTTTTTGATTGGGTCATTTATTTTTCTGGAATTGAGCTGCATAAGTTGCTTGTATATTTTTGAGATTAGTTGTTTGTCAGTTGCTTCATTTGCTATTATTTTCTCCCATTCAGAAGGCTGTCTTTTCACCTTGCTTATAGTTTCCTTTGTTGTGCAGAAGCTTTTAATTTTAATTAGATCCCATTTGTTTATTTTTGCTTTTATTTCCAGTATTCTGGGAGGTGGATCATATAGGATCCTGCTGTGATTTATGTCGGAGAGTGTTTTGCCTATGTTCTCCTCTAGGAGTTTTATCGTTTATGGTCTTACATTTAGGTCTTTAATCCATTTTGAGTTTATTTTTGTGTATGGTGTTAGAAAGTGTTCTAGTTTTATTCTTTTACAAGTGGTTGACCAGTTTTCCCAGCACCACTTGTTAAAGAGATTGTCTTTAATCCATTGTATATTCTTGCCTCCTTTGTCGAAGATAAGGTGTCCATAGGTGTGTGGATTTATCTCTGGGCTTTCTATTTTGTTCGATTGATCTATATTTCTGTCTTTGTGCCAGTACCATACTCTCTTGATGACTGTGGCTTTGTAGCAGAGCCTGAAGTTAGGCAGGTTGATTCCACCAGTTCCATTCTTCTTTCTCAAGATTGCTTTGGCTATTCGAGGTTTTTTGTATTTCCATACAAATTGTGAAATTATTTGTTCTAGCTCTGTGAAAAATGCTGCTGGTAGCTTGATAGGGATTGCATTGAATCTGTAGATTGCTTTGGGTAGTATACTCATTTTCACTATATTGATTCTTCTGATCCATGAACATGGTATATTTCTCCATCTATTAGTGTCCTCTTTGATTTCTTTCATCAGTGTTTTATAGTTTTCTATATATAGGTCTTTACTTTCTTTAGGTAGGTATATTCATAAATATTTTATCCTTTTCGTTGCAATGGTGAATGGAATTGTTTCCTTAATTTCTTTTTCTACTTTCTCATTGTTAGTGTATAGGAATGCAAGGGATTTCTGTGTGTTGATTTTATATCCTGCAACCTTACTATATTCATTCATTAGCTCTAATAATTTTTTGGTGGAGTCTTTAGGGTTTTCTATGAAGAGGATCATGTCATCTGCAAACAGTGAGAGTTTTACTTCTTCTTTTCCAGTTTGGATTCATTTATTTCTTTTTCTGCTCTGATTGCTGTGGCCAAAACTTCCAGAACTATGTTAAATAGTAGCGGTGAAAGTGGGCACCCTTGTCTTGGTCCTGACTTTAGGGGAAATGCTTTCAATTTTTCACCATTGAGGATAATGTTTGCTATGGGTTTGTCATATATAGCTTTTATTATGTTGAGTTATGTTCCTTCTATTCCTGCTTTCTGGAGAGTTTTTATCATAAATGGATGTTGAATTTTGTCAAAGGCTTTCTCTGCATTTATTGAGATAATCATATGGCTTTTAGTTTTCAATTTGTTAATGTGGTGAATTGCATTGATTGATTTGTGGATATTGAAGAATCCTTGCATCCCTGGGATAAAGCCCACTTGGTCATAGTGTATGATCATTTTAATGTGTTGTTGGGTTCTGATTGCTAAAATTTTGTTAAGGATTTTTGCATCTATGTTCATCAGTGATATTGGCCTGTAGTTTTCTTTTTTTGTGCCATCTTTGTCACGTTTTGGTATTAGGGTGATGGTGGCCTCATAGAATGAATTTGGAAGTTTACCTTCCTCTGCAATAATCTGGAAGAGTTTGAGTAGGATAGGTGTTAGCTCTTCTCTAAATTTTTGGTAGAATTCAGCTGTTAAGCTGTCTGGACCTGGGCTTTTGTTTGCTGGAAGATTTCTGATTACAGTTTCAATTTCCGTGCTTGTGATGGGTCTTTTAAGATTTTCTATTTCTTCCTGGTTCAGTTTTGGAAAGCTGTACTTTTCTAAGAATTTGTCCATTTCTTCCACGTTATGCATTTTATTGACATATAATTGCTGATAGTAGTCTCGTACGATCCTTTGTATTTCTGTGTTGTCTGTTCTGATCTCTCCATTTTCATTTCTAATTTCATTGATTTGATTTTTCTCCCTTTGTTTCTTGATGAGTCTGGCTAATGACTTGTCAATTTTATTTATCCTTTCAAAGAACCAGCTTTTGGCTTTGTTGATTTTTGCTATGGTCTCTTTTGTTTCTTTTGCATTTATTTCTGCCCTAATTTTTAAGATTTCTTTCCTTCTACTAGCCCTGGGGTTCTCCATTTCTTCCTTTTCTAGTTGCTTTAGGTGTAGTGTTAGGTTATTTATTTGACTTTTTTCTTGTTTCTTGAGGTATGCCTGTATTGCTATGAACTTTTCTCTTAGCACTGCTCAAAGAATCATAATTTTAAAAGGCCACAATAATTAGGGAATTTTTTATTGCTTTCTCTATAATTGTGGTTTAAAAATATATATATATATTAAAAAGATTGGTTGCTGGATACTGTCTTGAAGTTTTAAAATATTTTCCTAACAATTAAAGCTGAAAATTTCAGATTCTTAAAGTCCTCAGAGAATTTCTTTTGGAGACAAGACACAGCAAGGAGCAACCCGGGACTTCATAAATACATGACATTCTGAGATCATTAAGTTTTCATTGGAGAATTAAACATTAACCAATAAACCTGAAGGTAAACTGTGAGGAATGGAAGAAGCCACTGTTTCTCTTCCATTTTAATAGAATTCTCTAACAAGACATTACAACTTGAAATGCTTTAATTTAGATGGCCTTGTTAGTCACTGGAGATATCAAATACCAAATGCTAATTAGATCATAAGGTATAATAACTAGCTAGGTAGAAATGCCAAAATATTAAAGGTTATTTAGTCATCTAGAAAGGAGAATTTTCCCCCAGAAGATATATGATATACACAAGTTCCCCCCAGAAGAAAAACTTAGCGTGGTTTAATTTATAATGAAAAATAGTTACCTTACATTTACAGTGAGAAAACTGATATGTATAATCATAAATATCTAAGACAACAAATGACTGTGGCACAATTGGTATATATAATAGTAAGTTACTATTATTGGGACTTCCTTGGCAGTCCAGTGGCTAATACTTCACCTCCCAGTGCAACGGGTACAAGTTCGACCCCTTGCCAGGTAACTAAGATCCCATATGCTTCATGGCCAAAAATACAAAACATAAAACAGAAACAGTGTTGTAATAAATTCAGTAAAGACTTTTAAAATGGCCCACATCACAAAAATCTTTTTACAGTAGTAAGTTACTATTACTAACGTGCATATTTACTTATCTGCCTGCAATGCAGGAGACCTGGGTTCTCCCCTGGGTCGGGAAGATCCCCTGGAGAAGGAAATGCCTACCCACTCTAGTATTTTTCTCTGGAGAACACCATGGACAAGGGGGCCTGGTGGGCTATAGCCCATGGGGTCACAAAGAGTTGAACATGACTTAGTGACTGACACTTAAATGTGAAAAGTCATCCGAATCAATATATGTGCAATAATTAAGTGCTGCTGCTGCTAAGTCACTTCAGTCATGTCCAACTCTGTATGACCCCATAGACGGCAGCCCACCAGGCTCCCCTGTCCCTGGGATTCTCCAGGCAAGAACACTGGAGTAGGTTGCCATTTCCTTCACCAAAGCATGAAAGTGAAAAGTGAAAGTGAAGTCACTCAGTCATATCTGACTCTTAGTGACCCCATGGACTGCAGCCGACTAGCCTCCTCCATCCATGGGATTTTCCAGGCAAGAGTACTGGAGTGGGGTGCCATTGCCTTCTCTGAATAATTAAGTGAATGAGGGGTATTTTTGAAATATTGTTTATGGATTCCAAGTAATTATTGTAATGTCAATAGAGACAAAGTTTATATAAACCAAGATTTCTTTCATCATGATGAGCTTTATTCAGTATTAGCTGAGTAATCTTAATAAGGAGAGTCTATAAGCATTTGGGCTGGAAGAAGCACAAGCTGGAATCAAGAATGCCAGGAGAAATCTCAGTAACCTCAGATATGCAGATGACACCACCCTTATGGCAGAAAGTGAGGAGGAACTAAAAAGCCTCTTGATGAAAGTGAAAGAGAAGAGTGAAAATGTTGGCTTAAAGCTCAACATTCAGAAAACGAAGATCATGGCATCTGGTCCCATCACTTCATGGGAAATAGATGGGGAAACAGTGGAAACAGTGTCAGACTTTATTTTTGGGGGCTCCAAAATCATTGCAGATGGTGATTGCAGCCACGAAATTAAAAGACGCTTACTCCTTGGAAGGAAAGTTATGACTAACCTAGATAGCATGTTGAAAAGCAGAGACATTACTTTGCCAACAAAGGTCCGTCTAGTCAAGGCTATGGTTTTTCCTGTGGTCATGTATGGATGTGAGAGTCAGACTGTGAGGAAAGCTGAGCACCAAAGAATTGATGCTTTTGAACTGTGGTGTTGGAGAAGACTCTTGAGAGTCCCTTGGACTGCAAGGAGACCCAACCAGTCCAGTCTAAAGGAGACCAGTCCTGGGTGTTCATTGGAATGACTGATGCTAAAGCTGAAACTCCAATTCTTTGGCCACCTGATGCGAAGAGTTGACTCATTGGAAAAGACTCTGATGCTGGGAGAGATTGGGGGCGGGGGAGAACGGGATGACAGAGGATGAGATGGCTGGATGGCATCACTGACTCAATGGACATGAGTTTTGGTGAACTGCAGAAGATGGTGATGGACAGGGAGGCCTGGCTTGCTGCGATTTATGGGGTCGCAAAGAGTCAGACATGACTGAGTGACTGAACTGAACTGAACTGCATAAGCATTTAAATTGTTCTTTAGAAGGCAGTCTTACCTATTATAATATATTTACACCTACTCTATTTACCTAGCACATACGTTTGTTAATGAGTCTGGGGACTTCCAATTTAATACAGTCATCAAAAGTTTTACATGTTACTATTTTCTTTGCTAAATCTTACCTTAAATATATGTGTATGCTTGTATGTACATTCATGGAGGGGAAAAATAGATGCCATTATGTGAAATTGCACAACTTATCAGATGTGAAACCTAGAACAAAAGAAAAATATACTTAATTTTTCCAAGCCTCCAATTTCTCATTTGTAAAACAGGGATCATCATATAAGTGTGTCAAATTGTTGTTATAAGAATTGACATGGCAATACATGTTAAGAACCAAGTCTCAAAGAGTAATGATTCACTGCTAGTTATTACTTTAATTGCATTATCATTATTACTCATTTTCTAACACTTCTGTGACTTTTTGAAAATTAAAGCAAAAGAAACCAGATTAAGGAAGGAACCAGTCTTCATTGCAACTTACCAAACACTCAGGAAAATATGAAAACCAAATAGGATGTCTAGGTGTTAAATAGATACCAGTGAATTGCATCACATGAGTAGTCTAATTCCTCAACTATTATTATAAGGTCAAAGTTCAAAGTGGGGAGTGAATTATTATGGTCTACGTTTAGGGACAGGAACATCCAAAACATATCTGTTTTGGAAGACATAATATCACACAGAATAGTATATCATCAATCCTTTGTCAACTGACAATCCACTTGGAGGAAGTACAGAGCAGTATGCCCACCTAAGAAAACTCTTTCTCAAGGATGAGGCTGTTGAAGTGAGCTATCTCATCTCAATACAATGATATTAATAGAATCCAGGTGGGTCAGGGGTCACATGTAGGTTTCAGCTGTCAGCTGCATCATAGGATGGATATCGAAACAGGCAGCAAAGACAGGTAAGTCACGAAGTGTTGACCTGAATGGGATTTCCCAGGAAAAAACACTGGAGTGGGTTGCCATTTCATTCTCCAGGGAATCTTTCTGATCCAGGGACCAAACCCACATTTCCGGCACTGGCAGGCAGATTCTTTATCACCAAGCCACCAGAGAAGCCCCAAAGTGATCATCAGTACTGCCTAATTGATTCCATTTTCCCAAGAACTAAAAGTAAGAACAAAGAAATACATCATGCCCAGAACACAGGGGCTTCCCTAGTGGCTCAGATGGTTTAAAATCTGCCTGTAGTGAGACCTGGTTTTGATCCCATGGTAGGGAAGATCCCCTGGAGAAGGGAATGGGCAACACAATCTAGTTTTCTTGCCTGGAGAATTCCATGGACAGAGGTGCCTGGTAGGCTACATTCCATAGGCTCGCAAAGAGACAGACACGAATGAGTGACTAACACTTTTAGTTTGCATGGTTTCTATACGTCTTCCCCAAGTGTAAGAATATGGCCGTGACACACACTGGCCTCCAATTTCCAGGAGGTGCCAGGCATCACACTGTTGAAGATGAGCTGTTGTTTAGTCGCTAAGCCGTGTCTGACTCTTTTACAACCACATGGAGTGTAGCCTGCCAGGATACTCTGTACATGGGATTCTCTAGGCAAGAATACCGGAGTGGCTTGCCATTTCTTTCTCCAGGGGATCTTCCAAACCAGGGATAGAATCCGTTTCTCTTGCTTGGCAGGTGGATTTTACCATTGAGCCCACCTGGGAAGCCCAAAGAGAGAGAGAGAGAAGTTGCTTAGTCATGTCAGACTCTTTCCGACCCCATGGACTGTAGCCTACCAGGCTCCTCTGTCCATGGGATTTTCCAGGCAAGAGTACTGGAGTGGGAAGCCCAAAGGATGAGTATCAATTCTGTATTAGGTAGGGCACCATAATGACCCCCCAAACCTTAGGAAAGTTTCAAGGAAATTACTGGATGTCTTGTCTACAAATGGAAGACTCATTTATAATTCATATCAAGACACTGAACCTAACATTAGAGGACTGTTCCTTAATGGTATTGAGATATAGGCTGAAGTCAATTCACTGTCATCCATTTTCAGGGTTGCTGAGCCTTTCTGAGGCACAATCTGAATCTAATTCAGAGATGATAACAGTTGTAATTTGTTGAAACTCATAATAAACAGATACAGATGTATTTGTTTGAAATGTGTATTTTCAAACACCATATGTGAATGGGTAACTTTTCCTCATCTCAAAGAGTAATACTACTCTCTCACTGCTTTTGGTTCTTCTCACTCGCTTCTCACCTTTTTATGTATACATGAGATTTTTTTTGAGAGCAGGCAGCAAATACCATACAAGAATGCCTTTTTGGACCCATATTGATAAAGCACCTGGTTCTTCTGCCTAAAACAAAACAAAACTAGATACAGTGGACAAAACCACATGCCTGTGTCATCACCAGATGGTCAACACTGAAATCAGATTGATTATATTCTTTGCAGCCAAAGATGGAGACATTCTGTACAGTCAGCAAAAACAAGACTGTGAGCTGACTGTGGCTCAGATCATGAAATCCTTATTGCCAAATTCAGACTTAAATTGAAGAAAGTAGGGAAAAGCACTAGACCATTCAGGTAGGACCTAAATCAAATCCCTTACAAGTATACAGTGGAAGTGACAAATAGATTAAATGGATTAGATCTGATAGAGTGCATGAAGAACTATGGATGGAGGTTCGTGACATTGTACAGGAGGCAGGGATCAAGACCATCCCTGCAAAAAAATGCAAATGCATCCCTGAAAAAATGCAAAAAAGAAAAATGGCTGTTTAAAGAGGCCTTACAAATATCTGAGAAGAGAAGAGAAGTGAAAGGCAAAGAAGAAAAGGAAAGATATACCCATTTGAATGCAGAGTTCCAAAGAATAGCAAAGAGAGATAAAAAAGCCTTCCTCAGTGATCAATGCAAAGAAATAGAGGAAAACAGTAGAATGGGAAAGACTAGAGATCTCTTCAAGAAAATCAGAGATACCAAGGGAACATTTTGTGCAAAGATGGGCATAATAGAGGACAGAAATGGTACGGACCTAACCATACCAGAAGCAGAAGATATTAAGAAGAGGTGGCAAGAATACAGAGAAGAACTACACAAAAAATATCTTCATGACCCAGATAATAACAATGGTGTGATCACTCACCTAGAGCCAGGCATCCTGGAATGTGAAATCAAGTAGGCCTTAGAAAGTAACACTATGAACAAAGCTAGTGGAGGTGATAGAATTCCAGTTGAGCTATTTCAAATCCTGAAAGATGATGCTGTAAAAGTGCTGCATTCAATATGCCAGCAAATTTGGAAAGCTCAGCAGTGGTCACAAGACTGGAAAAGGTCAGTTTTCATTCCAATCCCTAAGAAAGGCAATGCCAAAAAAAAGCTCAAACTACCACACAATTGCACTCATCTCATATGCCAGCAAACGAATGCTCAAAGTTCTTCAAGCCAGGCTTCAACATTACATGAACAGTGATCTTCCAGATGTTCAAGCTGGATTTAGAAAAGGCAGAGAAACCAAAGGTCAAGCTGCTAACATCCACTGGATCATTGAAAAAGCAAGAAAATTCCAGAAAAATGTCTACTTCTGCTGTATTGATTATGCCAAACCTTTGGCTGTGTGGGTCACAACAAACTGTGGAAAATTCTGAAAGAGATGGGAATACCAGAGCCCTTAACCTTCCTCCAGAGGAATTTGTATGCAGGTCAAGAAACAACAATAAGAACTGGCCACAGAACAATAGACTGGTTTCAAGTTGGGAAAGGAGTATGTCAGGCTGTATATTGTCACCCTGCTTATATAACTTCTATGCAGAGTACATCATGCAAAATGCTGGGATGGATGAAGCACAAGCTGGACTCAAGATTTCCAGAAGAAATCTCAATAACCTCAGATATGCAGATGACACCACCCTTATGGTAGAAAGTGAAGAGGAAATGAAGAGCCTCTTGATGAAAGTGAAAGAGGAGAGTGAAAAAATTGGCTTAAAACTCAACATTCAAAAAACTAAGATCGTGGTATCCAGTCCCATCATTTTATGGTAAATAGATGAGTAAACAATGGAAACAGTGACAGAACTTTTTTTCTTGGGCTCCAAAATCACTTCAGATGGTGACTGCAGCTATGAAATTAAAAGACATGTGCTCCTTGGAAGAAAAGTTATGACCAACCTAGATAGCATATTAAAAAGCAGAGACATTACTTTGATAACAAAGGTCCATCTAGTCAAAGCTATGGTTTTTCCAGTAATCATGTATGAATGTGAGAGTCCAACTATAAAGAAAGCTGAGGACCAAAGAATTGATGCTTTTGAACTGTGATGTTGGAGAAGACTCTTGAGAGTCCCTTGGACAGCAAGGAGATTCAATCAGACCATCCTAAAGGAAATAAGTCCTGAATATTCACTGGAGGGACTGATGATGAAGCTGAAACTCCAATACTTTGGCCACCTGATGCAAAGAACTGACTCATTGTAAAAGACCCTGATGCTGGCAAAGATAGAAGGCAGGAGGAGAAGGGGATGACAGAGGATGAGATGGTTGGATGGCATCACTGATTTGACAGACATGAGTTTGAGCAAGCTCCAGGAGTTGGTGATGGACAGGAATCCTGGTGTGCTGCAGTCCATGGGGTCACAAAGAGTCAGATATGACTGAACAACTGAAATGAATTTAACTGAAGTGAACTGATGCCTGTGTAAATAGATGTAAAATGTGCTTTATAATACATGTGAAGATCCTATGGGCTCAAAGTCCACAATATTTCTTTATTTCTCTGTCCACCCTTGATTCTTGAAAAGAAATATACACACATACACACATTAAAATAAAACATGAAAATAACCAAATAACACAAACTTTTCCAGTCATTAATATCCAATATCTCATAGTAATAATGCAGAAGGCAATGCCCACCCACTCCAGTACTCTTGCCTGGAAAATTCCATGGACAGAGGAGCCTTGTAGGCTGCAGTCCATGGGGTTGCTAGGAGTGGGACATGGCTAAAGCAAGTTAGCAGCAGCAGCAGCAGCAGCATAGTAATATAGTAATAAGAAGCATTTCTTCTCCTTTCCCTCTCCTTACCACTCTTTACATTTACAAATACTATATGTGAACATATACAAATACAGATGCAAATCTTATATGTATGCATATTTATAAGACAAATTTATATGTAATGAGACTAAAAATTTTATCAGTATACAAAATTATGAACATAAACCACTTTCTCTGGTTAAAGTTTGTGTATGCTTTATTTTATTTTATTTTTTTTTGTGTGTATGCTTTAAATGAGAATCCACAAGATATACTCATATAAATATGTACTGATAATTCTAAAGGAAATCGGTCCTGGGTGTTCTTTGGAAGGAATGATGCTAAAGCTGAAACTCTAGTACTTTAGCCACCTCATGTGAAGAGTTGATTCATTGGAAAAGACTCTGATGCTGGGAGGGACTGGGGGCAGGAGGAGAAGGGGGCGACAGAGGATGAGATGGCTGGATGGCATCACCGACTCGATGGATGTGAGTTTGGGTGAACTCTGGGAGTTGTTGATGGACAGAGAGGCCTGGCGTGCTGCAATTCATGGGGTCGCTAAGAGTCAGACACGACTGAGTGACTGAACTAACTAACTAATATCTAGAAACAAATAGCTTTCAAGGATACATAGGGCCAACTAACTTAAGCAAGATAGGATTGTTCACTGTAACAGTTGCATTTGTTTTCTATATAACTGACATTATGTATGAATAACTATCTCTGTATGTTTATGTGTGTGTATCAATATTAAAAATATTTGTATTAAGCCTATCTCACTATGTGACAGACCATTGCAAGAGAATGATCAGAGAGCATCCATCAATCTTGCTCTCAAATAGATCAGATTCAGTGGAAGATAGGATGATGGGAAAGGTCAGACAGAGAAAAAAAATACATTACCGGGTGATGTAATCCATAGAACTTGGGATAACAGAGCTCTCAGCACATGAAAGGGCACATACCCAAACCCAGAAGGAGAAAAAATAGTCTCTTATAGAGTGTGATGGGCTTCCCAGGTGGCTCAGTGGTAGAGAATCCACCTGCTAATGCAGAAGATGTGGATTCTTTCCCTAGGTTGGGAAGATCCCCTGGAGGAGGAAATGGCAACCCATTCCAGTATTCTTGCCTTGTGAATCACACGAATGAAGGAGCCTGGCAGGCTGCAGTCCGTGGGGTGGCAAAGAGTCAGACATGACTGAGTGACTGGGCATGCACGCACATGTGATACTAAAGTTGAGTCTTGAAGAAATGTGTGGGTAATGTATCCATCCAATCCTGAAGGGAAGGTTAGGTCTATCGAGGTCTATAAGTGAATACACACACAAACACCTGCAAGCACACACACACACATAAACACACAAGAACTTCAGCTAGACAGAAAACTTTATCTCTATCATTTAACCCGTCCATTATGCTATCAGGAAGGGCAGCTAAGCATGTGCTTGTGCAAATAGGCTTGGTAATATAAACAACTTAATTGAAATGACTGGTCCCAAGAAACTCATTGAGGAAGGAAGATGCTTCCTCGTGGAGTTCAAGATGGCATAAAATGTATCAATGTTAAATCCGTGACATGTGCAACTCTGTTCCCCTTGGTTTACAGCTCTTTTAGGAGAAGCAATACCCATTTGCTTTTATCATTCCTCTGAAACTGCATTAGAGAAATTATGGGGTATTATCAAGATAAGAAAATAATTGCGTTTTAATTTGACATGAGAGTTTCTTTAGAGAATAAAGTGGAAATCGGATCAAGAGCAGGATGAGCACACATCTACCTGCATCCCACACCAAATCAGGGGACAGCAAGAGTACTTCAGAAAAATTTAAATCTGTTAGAAAGCTGCTCAGCAGAAAAGGAACGCAGGAGTGCCATCCTGGGAAATTTCAAACATATAAAGCCTAGTTTTTCAGGATGAAAGTGTGAAAGCATTAGTCACTCAGTCATGCCTGACTCTTTGTGACCCCATGGACTGTAGTTCATCAGGCTCCTCTGTCCATGGGATTCTCCAGGCAAGAATACTAGAGTGGGTTGCCATTCCCTTCCCCACAGGATCTTCCCAATCTAGGGATCTAAATTCAGGTCTCTCATATTTCTGGAAGATTCTTTTACTGTCTGAGCTGCCAGGGAAGCTCTATCCTGATAATGAATTATACCTTTGAATAAATGGAATTTTAAAAGGTCTGAGCTGAAATGGTGTGCAGGAGTGCTAAGCAAAGAAGCATGGTTGATGTCAGGGAATCTCCAAGTACAGAATTTGAAGGAATTCAAAGGAGGGAACCCAGGGGGCCTTCTGGGTGGTTTCTGCAGGGCAGCATTCATAGAAAATGGACTTTCTGGACACTGCCAACATCTTATTTGTGTTCATCTGCAGGCTCCAGGGGCCAGTGTGCTTTGACTAATGCAGAGAGTGTTTGTCTTCTCATTGGATTAACAGGGTAGTCCTATGGAGCCTCCTATACCCACCAACTCATACCACAGCTAAAATCACTGAGGACAAGTCACTGTCATCAGATCGAACATCTTCAGAATGAATCAGGAATTCTAGATGCAAATATGAGCAAACAGCTTGTAATTACCAAACTCAGAATGCCAACATGATGTTAAGGGGGCATCTAAGAAAATAAAGGAACACGAAGAGAAAGAGTTGATAGAGTAAACAGAACAATTCAAAGTGAGCTTACTGCATATTCAAACAGATAGTGAAAGAATATTGCCTCTCTGAAAGAAGATATTATAGGATCTTATAATATAAAAATGGAACCATTGAAATAAAAAATTAGACAGATGGTTTAACGGAAAAAAAGCTGGAGAATGAAGTAATGATCTGGAAATCTGAGCACAATGATAAGCTCTAAATTAAGTATAAAAGAAACAAGTAACTGAAAAATAGGACAAAAAATGTAGAAACATAGGTACTTGCTAAAATTTCAACTCCTGTATTTTTAAAAAAAAAAGAACAGAAAAATATAATGAAATACAGTTTTTCTATGCTTTAGAAGATCATGAGACAATCTTAAAAGCACCCATGGAATAAGAAAAAGAAATGACACTTTGAAATATTTGAGAAAGGATCAGAATGTGATGAGTCTCAAGAAAAACATATTGCAATTTTCAGTTTTGAGTACAAGTTTATTTGAAAGTAAAGTAAAAAAGAATAATAAATACAAACTGACAGAAGTATGAAGGCAAAATTAAGATAATTTCACATATTCTACATCTAATAAGCTTTACTGTCTGGTCCAGAGTTTCTCTTTAAAATTATTTAATATTTTCTTATGGCAAAAAAAAAATGTTTTTAATTCAATGAATAATTTTAAAAAGTGATGTATTGTGCTTATTTTTTAAAAGACATATTCATAAATTAACAGAAATTACAAACTTGAAACTTTAACACTTATGATAAAAAAAATATGTATTAACCCTAAGCAGAAGGTATTAAGAAGAGGTGGCAATAATACACAGAAGAACTGTGCAAAAAAGATCTTCATGACCAAGATAACAATGATGGTATGATAACCTAGAGCCAGACATCCTGGAATGTGAAGTCAAGTGGGCCTTAGAAAGCATCACTATGAACAAAGATAGTGGAGGTGATGGAATTCCAGTTAAGCTCTTTCAAATCCTGAAAGAGGATGCTGTGAAAGTGCTGCACTCAATATGTCAGCAAATTTGGAAAACTCAGCAATGGCCACAGGACTGGAAAAGGTCAGTTTTCATTCCAATCCCAAAGAAAGGCAATGCCAAAGAATGCTCAAACTACTGCACAATTGCACTCATCTCACACACTAGCAAAGTAATGCTCAAAATTCTCCAAGCCAGGCTTCAGCAGTACGTGAACTGTGAACTTCCAGATGTTCAACCCGGTTTTAGAAAAGGCAGAGGAACCAGAGACCAAATTGCCAACATCTGCTGGATCATGGAAAAAGCAAGAGAGTTCCAGAAAAACATCTATTTCTGCTTTATTGACTATGCCAGAGCCTTTGACTGTGTCACAATAAACTGTGGAAAATTCTGAAAGAGATGGGAATACCAGACCACCTGACCTGCCTCTTGAGAAATCTGTATGTAGGTCAAGAAGCAACAGTTAGAACTGGACATAGAACAAAAGACTAGTTCCAAATAGGAAAAGGAGTCCGTCAGGGCTGTATATTGTCACCTTGCTTATTTAATTTCTATGCAGAGTACATCATGAGAAACGCTGGACTGGAAGAAACACAAGCTGGAATCAAGATTGCTGGGAGAAATATCAAGAACCTCAGATATGCAGATGACACCACCCTTATGGCAGAAAGTGAAGAGGAACTAAAAAGCCTCTTGATGAAAGTGAAAGAGGAGAGTGAAAAAGTTGGCTTAAAGCTCAACATTCAGAAAACGAAGATCATGGCATCTGGTCCTATCACTTCTCGGGAAATAGACGGGGAAACAGTGGAAACGGTGGAAACAGTGTCAGACTTTATTTTTTTGTGCTCCAAAATCACTGCAGATGGTGATTGCAGCCATGAAATTAAAAGACGCTTACTCCTTGGAAGGAAGGTTATGACCAACCTAGATAGCATATTGAAAAGCAGAGATATTAGTTTGCCAACAAAGGTCCATCTAGTCAAGGCTATGGTTTTTCCTGTGGTCATGTATGGATGTGAAAGTTGGACTGTGAAGAAAGCTGAGTGCCGAAGAATTGATGTTTTTGAACTGCAGTGTTGGAGAAGACTCTTGTGAGTCCCTTGGACTGCAAGGAGATCCAACCAGTCCATTCCAAAGGAGATCAGCCATGGGTGTTCTTTGGAAGAAATGATGGTAAAGCTGAAACTCCAGTACTTTGGCCAACTCATGCGAAGAGTTGACTCATTGGAAAAGACTCTGATGCTGGGAGGGATTGGGGGCAGGAGGAAAAGGGGACGACAGAGGATGAGATGGCTGGATGGCATCACCATCTCGATGGACGTGAGTTTGAGTGAACTCCGGGAGTTGGTGATGGACAGGGAGGCCTGGCATGCTGCGATTCATGGGGTCGCAAAGAGTCAGACACGACTGAGCGACTGAACTGAACTGAACTGATGTGTGCTAAGTCACTTCAGGCATGTGTAACTCTGTTACCCTATGGACTGTAGTCCTCCAGGCTGCTCTGTCCATGGATTCTCCATGCAAGAGTACTCGAGTGGGTTGCCATGCCCTCCTCCAGGGGATCTTCCCGACCCAGGGATGGAACCTGTTCTCCTGCAGCTCCTGCATTGAAGGCAGAGTGTTTGCCACTCAGCCACTGGGTAGCTAAACTCTAAAGCCATACCCCAGGTCTAAAGTATGGGAGTGGCTAAATATTCTTTCAAAATGCTTTGATTGATCGACCAACACAACTGTTAGAACATTGCCTTAAATAGGGCAAGTCATATGTAAAATCAAATTCAATACATCCACTATTCTTTCTTCTGCTGATATATTCTGCCACTCCCTTTTAGGAGACATAAAATGGTGGTCTTTCAGTTATTCAGAGAATAGTGTCTTGGAGGATGGGAGTGGGAATGAATTTAAAACCCACCCTATTATGATGGGAAGTTGATGATGAGCTTAATCCATGGGTTCCATGTTGTGAATTGAAAAGTCGATAACTAGCTGTTGAGCCAGTTTCAAACAGTTACAGAGTATTTAACATACATCACCCTGGAGGTTGATTTTCTTTGTCAGAAGCATAAAAAGTGAATAAGTTGAAAATCTGCTAATGTCTTTTTAATAAATACCAGGAAGCAATACCATCTTTACTTTTTGGAGGTTAAATGTGCTTTTGATGGCATTTTATGGCAACTATGTATAAGGGACTAGAGTTTTTGGTAAACACAAGGCAAGTTTTGTGAGCTTCCAAAATCTGTGTCTTCTGAAAGAAATGAAATGTGTGCATTTTTCATTATAAGATTGTCCAAGATCTTTGCAGTCTTACAGAGCCCATACTGATAGAGATAAACCTCCTGAGCATGAACTGATATATTAACACATATAGGCAACACTCTTGGGTTTAGTAAATGTGTTTTTAAGAAGAAAAATAGACTCTATATTTTACTTTTACCATAATCTGCATAAACCCAGAATTGTCTATTCTTTAGTTCTTGGAAATAACCTCCATGTTTTAGAATGCTATATCTTCAAACAATGAAGTCTAGATTCTAAATTATAATATGAAGACTCAATATTGTTAAGAAGTTAGTTATTCCCAATGTGATTTATAGGTTCAATACAATTCCAACAAAAACCTCAGCAAGTTATGATTTGAATATCAAGAAATTGATTATAAAGTTTACATATAAAGGCAAAAGACCCAAAATAGACAAAATATTACTAAGAGGAACAAAGTTGGAGGACTGACAGCACTAACTTCAGTGTTTACTCAAAAGCTATGGTCATGAAGATAATGTGGCACTGGAAAATAATAAACAAATTGATCCATGGAACAGAACAGAGAACCCAGAAATAGGCCACACAAATCTAATCAATTAATTGCAAACTCAACAAAGGAGCAACAGCAATTCAATGAAGAAATGATAGTCACTTCAACAAATAGTGTTGGAACAACTGGTCAACCATGTGCCAAAAAATGGGGGATAGGATCTAGACATAAATTTTATATCCTTCAAAAAAATTAACTCAAAGTGGACCATATACCTAAATGTAAAATGCAAAATTATAAAGCTTCTAAAACATAAGAGAAAACCTAGAAAATGGGTTTGATTTTAGATATGACACTAAATGTGTGACCTTTGAAAGAAATCACCAAAAAGCTAGACTTAATTTTAGAAACATCTCTGCTCTGCAAACACTGTTAAGAGAATGAAAATACACATGGTCTAGGAGAAAATACTTGCAAAACACCTATGTGATAAAGGACTTATATCCAAAATATACAAAGAACCCACCTTAATATATACTCAAATGAGTTGGAAACTTATGTTCACACAAAATCCTGGGCATTAATATTTATAACAGCTTTATTCATAGTTGCCAAAGCTTGAAAGCCACCTAGATGCCCTAGGTGAGTAGATAAACAGTGGTATATCCAGATAATGGAATACTATTCAGCAGTAAAAAGAGGTATCAAACCATGAAGAGACATGGAAGAGACTTGAGTGAATAAAGAAGACTTGAGACTTTCTAAGTACAGAAGCCAGTCTGTAAAGGTTACCTATTGTATGATGAAAATAATTAATTTTATTTAGAAAGAATTAGAATAACATCATTTTAAAATGGCAAACACTCTTCTCTTGTTAGCTATTCCATTGCTAAATGTTTTTTTTGTTGTTGTTGTTGGAATATAATTGCTTTACAATGTTGTGTTAGTTTCTGCTGTACAGTAAAGTGAATAGGCTATCTGTATAAATATATCTCCTCCCTCTTGAACCTTTCACCCCTCTAGGTCAGCACAGAATACTGAGCTGAGCTCCCTGTGCTATACAGCAGCTTCCCACTAGCTATCTGTTTCACACATGGTGCTGTATATATGTCAGTGTTACTCCTTCAATTTGTCTCGCCCTCTCCTTCCCTGGCTAGGTCTACAAGTCCATTCTCTAAGTCCGTGTCTCTATTCCTCCCCTGACAATAAGACCATCTGTACCAGTTTTGTGGAGTCCATATATATGTATTAATATACGATATTTGTTTTTTTCTCCGACTGACTTACTTCACTCTGTGTGACAGACTTGGGGTTCATCCACATCTCTACAAATGATCAAACTTCATTTCTGTCTATGGCTGAGTAATATTCTACTATATATACATACCACAACTTTACCCATTCATCAGTCAATGGATATTTAGATCGCTAAAAGTTGACATCGGTCTTTTATCATCATAGGCAATGATGGTCCCTCACTGTTCATCCCCCTTCACCTCTTTCCAGCTTTTTGACATTGATGGCTCTGCCTATTTCTCAAAGATTTCCATTGTTCTAAAATCTAAAACATCGCAATCTATTTGTTCTCATGTTTTCTTTTTTTTCACCCTTTGTCTGTCTTCTCCTAAAGATTATCCATCCTCCTTCTGACTCCTAAATATACGTACACCATGTTCTTTTTAACTCTCCTTGAAAAGTTCAAAACAATGTTTCTGCACTCATCAGTTTCTTCTTGTATGTCTTGAATTAGATTTATTGTATAATCATTGTGACCTCCAGAAAAACTGGAGTGAAGGGAGCCTCAATAAGTATTTGTTTTTAATAAACTAATTGATGTATAAAGCAATTCTCTACTAAATAAGTAGAGAGAGAACTGAGGTGTTTTTTGTTTGTTTTTTTTTTAGTTTCTTTTCCCTATTTTTTTTTTTTTAATTTTTTATTGCAGTTACAACACAGATTCCTGGTGCTCTTCGAGAGTGGGTCAGTCTTCTCTCTGGCTCAGATGATTTAAGCATGCCAGAGGAACCTCTAGGGGAATTCAATATCATGTCCTTTAAAAAAATAAGAGAAGGGCATTAATGGAGAAGGAAGCTGATAGATGCACACCCATCCATTCTGATAATATGGGCAGCATCATATCAGACCATTGAAGAAACTGTGCATGTTGAAGGTATTGATACCATACCAGCTACCTGTATTCATGATGCTCAAAAGAACCAGTGCTATGCAACTTGTGAAAGTGAAATTGAAATTCGCTCAGTAGTGCCTGACTCTTTGTGACCCCATGGACTATACAGTCTCTAGAATTCTTCAGGCCAGGATATTGGAGTAGGAAGCCTTTCCCTTCTCCAGGGGATCTTCCCAACCCATGGATCAAATCCAGGTCTCCCACATTGCAGGCAGATTCTTTACCAGCTGAGCCACGAGGGAAGCATGCAGCTTATAGGTATGTTTCATATATGGACATTTTGAGGATTTTGCTCATGATTTTGTGCCGTGTTCTGTTCACAGGGACCAATGGAAGAAAGCTAACCTACAGTCTCAAAACAAGGAAAGAGCTGCTCTTTCCCAAAATAAATAAGCTTAGATTCAAATGTGTGGCACCTTGAGCAACACATAAACTTATCTATCAACTGGTTCAATCTTACTTTCTGTATTTTTCCCTTTATTTCAAATGTTTTCACTTCCTTCTGTTTTTCATTCTGCTCTAAGAGCTGCATTTTTATGACAGTTTGAATTATTTTTGAGCAAGTCAGGTTATGAATAAACAAATACAATAAAAATAGACAAGAAAATGAGACCAAAATTGAATGTATTGTGTTGGAAAAATTCTACATCCCTAGGAACTTTTTAAAAGCACATTAAGATGGTTTACATTTATAGAACTGTGCATCCTCCTGGCATTTCTTTAAGGCACCAATAGCCAAGGGATGAATGCACCACTCAGCCCAAATTACCTCCTTATCCTAAAATAAGTGGTGTTATTCCCTTTTTCACATGTATATTTCAAGCAATGAAATCCATGACTAACATCCTGAAAATAATTCATTTAAAATAGTTCAAAACTGACTTGGAAATATTTTTGAATGTATACTTCAAGGTCCACACTGCAGCTATTTTTCCTTTCAGAAAACAGCTTGTTGGATGTTCCCAGTGGCCAGAGCTTTGCATTTTGTGAATGTGCTTTTTCTCAGACACTCCAGCTGTGGTGCAAATTCCATGTTCTCTAGTGGTATCAACAGCACCATTTGAACTTGGAAAATAGCTCATTAACAAAAGATATTTGGTGAAGAAATTTTAATTAATGCTTTGAGACTTGATGCAAATTTGCTGATGAATAGGAGGAAAAGTCCATCTTTAGAAAAGTGAGTTGATTTCTTAGTAGGATTGAGTGATTCCTCTCTGAAAAAGAACTTGCCACCACTTTTCCTAGTGCTCAGTAAGAAAAGTAGCTTCCGCTTCATGAGACAACTTAAGTAACTGGAGAATCTATCTTAAGGAAGGTTGTCTATTTTAAAAAAGGAAAACGACAGTTAATCTGCCTTCTTCTGAAGACAGGAAATTTTATATGGGGAAATGCTGTAACAGCAGGTCAAGACAGTCAGTCATAGCCATGCTTTATCTCTTTTTAGTGGCAGAAGCTGTTGAAATAAAGATGATTATTTCCCATCTCAATTGAGTGTTCTCTGGGGGTCAGCACATTAACCCAAGATGTGCGCTTATAATCTCATGTAATTATACAAAAGCCTTAAAAGTGAATATGTATTATCTCATTTAATAATGAGATACCCTTGCCACTATCCTAAGAAATAGTTACGATGGTGTGATCACTCACCTAGAGCCAGACATCCTGGAATGCAAAGTCAAGTGGGCCTTAGGAAGCATCACTACAAACAAAGCTAGTGGAGGTGATGGAATTCCAGTTGAGCTATTTCAAATCCTAAAAGATGATGCTGTGAAAGTGCTGCACTCAATATATCAGCAAATTTGGAAAACTCAGCAGTGGCCACAGGACTGGAAAAGGTCAGTTTTCATTCCAATCCCAAAGAAAAGCAACACAAAAGAATGCTCAGACTACCACACAATTGCACTCATCTCACACATTAGCAAAGTAATGCTCAAAATTCTCCAAGCCAGGTTTCAACAGTACATGAACCAAGAACCTCCAGATGTTCAAGCTGGATCTAGAAAAGGTAGAGGAACCAGAGATCAAATTGCCAACATCCACTGGATCATGGAAAAAGCAAGAGAGTTCCAGAAAAACATCTACTTCTGCTTTATTGACCATACCTAAGCCTTTTAATTTGTGACTCACAACAAACTATGGAAATTTCTTCAAGAGATGGGAATACCAGATCACCTGACCTGCCTCCTGAGAAATCTGTATGCAGGTCAAGAAGCAACAGTTAGAACTGGACATGGAACAACAGACTGATTTCAAATTGGGAAAGGAGTATGTCAAGGCTGTATATTGTCACCCTGCTTATTTGACTTATAAGAAGAGTACATTATGCAAAATGCCAGACTGGATGAAGCACAAGCTGGAATCAAGATTTCTGGGAGAAACATCAAGAACCTCAGATATGCAGATGACACCACTCTTATAGCAGAAAGCAAAGAGGAACTAAAGAGCATCTTGATGAAAGTGAAAGAGGAGGTGAAAAAGTTGGCTTAAAGCTCAACATTCAGAAAACTAAGATCATGGCATCCAGTCCCATCACTTCATGGCAAATACGTGGGGAAACAATGGAAACAGTGACAGACTTTATTTTCTTGGGCTCTAAAATCACTGCAGATGGTGACTGCAGCCATTAAATTAAAAGATGTTTGCTCCTTGGAAGAAAAGTTATGACCAACCTAGATAGCATATTAAAAAGCAGAGACATTACTTTGATAACAAAGGTCCATCTAGTCAAAGCTATGGTTTTCCCAGTAGTTATGTATGAATGTGAGAGTTGGACTATAACGAAAGCTGAGCATGAAAGAATTGATGCTTTTGAACTGTGGTGTTGGAATAGACTCTAGAGAGTCCCTTGGACTGCAAGGAGATCCAATCAGTCCATCCTAAAGGAAATCAGTCCTGAATATTCATTGGAAAGACTGATGATGAAGCTGAAACTCCAATACTTTGGCCACCCGATGCAAAGAATTGACTTATTTGAAAAGACTCTGATGGTGGGAAAGATGAAGGTGGGAGGAGAAGGGAATGACAGAGGATGAGATAGTTGGATGGCATTACTGACTCAATGGACATGAGTTTGAGTAAACTCCAGGAGTTAGTGATAGATAGGGAGGCCATGGAGTGCTACAGTCCATGGGGTTGCAGAGAGTCAGACATGACTGAGTGACTGAACTGAACAGATCCTAAGAAACAGATTTAAAAAAAAAAAAAAACTTTTTTTTTTTTAATTTGGATACACCTGGTGTTAGCTGTAGTATGTGGGATCTAGTTCCCTGATCAGGATTCAAACCCAGGCCTCTTGCATTGGGATTGCAGAGATTTAGCCATTGGATCACCAGGGAAGTCTCATCACTAGAGTTTATATTCTCATCATTTAGACCTTTTAGAAAGATCACTTATTCTCCACTATTCTCTTTTTAGAGAATCTATTACAATTGCATTTATTGATGGATAGCTTGCAGTTTTCCATTCTCCAATTCTCATGCTTCCCTTAGACATTTTGGGATTTTAACTTCATAAGGAACAATTAAAAGATTCTTGCCACTTGGGAAAAAAGCTATGACACACCTAGACAGCACATTAAAAAGCAGAGACATTACTTTGCCAACAAAGGTCCATCTAGTCAAAGCTATGGTTTTTCCCCTAGTCACGTATGGATGTGAGAGTTGGACCATAAAGAAGAATGAATGCCAAAGAATTGATGCTTTTGAGCTGTGATGTTGAAGACTCTTGAGAGTCCCTTGGAGTGCAAGGAGACCAAACCAGTGAATCATAAAGGAAATCAACCCTGAATATTCATTAGAAGGTGAAACTTCAATACTTTGGCCACCTGTAGGAAGAGCTTACTCATGGCCACATGTGAAGAGTTGACTCATTAGAAAAGACCCTGATGCTAGGAAAGATTGAAGGAAGGAGAAGGGGACAAGAGAGAACAAGATGGTTGGA
Source organism: Oryx dammah (assembly GCF_014754425.2). NCBI lineage: Eukaryota > Metazoa > Chordata > Mammalia > Artiodactyla > Bovidae > Oryx > Oryx dammah. The sequence goes on from NW_024070193.1 coordinate 51,180,682, forward strand.
TGACTCCACTGACTCAATGGAAATGAGTTTGAGCAAGCTCCATGAGATTGTGAAAGACAGGGAAGCCTGGGGTGCTGCCGTCCATGGGATCACAAAGAGGCAGACACAGCTGAGCAACTAAGCAATAAAAAACAATGACCCTAGGAATTAACCATAATGCTCAGGATATAGTAGGTACTAAATGCATATTTTTGAATGAATAAGTTAATACATACTGACTGGTGGCTCAGTCATTAAGGAATCTGCCTGCCAATGCAGGAGCCCCAGGAGATGTGGGTTCAATCCCTGGGTTCAGAAGATCCCTTGGAGAAGTAAATGGCAGCCCACTCCAGTATTCCTGCCTGTGAAATCCCATGGACGAAGGAACCTGGAAGGCTACAGATCATAGTGTCGCAAGAGTCAGACACGACTTAGCAACTAAACCACAACCACCACCTCCAATACATAAGTGACCTCTGGAGTTGACATAAATTAACATTATTGATTCTTTTGAACTGTGGTGTTGGAGAAGACTCTTGAGAGTCCCTTGGACTGCAAGGAGATACAACCAGTCCATTCTGAAGGAGATCAGCCCTGGGCTTTCTTTGGAGGGAATGGTGCTGAAGCTGAAACTCCAGTACTGTGGCCACCTCATGCGGAGAGTTGACTCATTGGAAAAGACTCTGATGCTGGGAGGGATTGGGGGCAGGAAGAGAAGGGGACGACCGAGGATGAGATGGCTGGATGGCATCACGGACTCGATGGACGTGAGTCTGAGTGAACTCCAGGAGTTGGTGATGGACAGGGAGGCCTGGCGTGCTGTGATTCATGGGGTTGCAGAGAGTCAGACATGACTGAGCGACTGAACTGAACTGAACTAACTACAGTAATAATGACTATGATAGGTTTTTGATTTCCTAAAAGTGGAAAGTAGGGAGAAAACTACCAAAGTAAATATGGCATCACCAACTCAATGGACCTGAGTTTGAGCAAGCAGGGAGACGGTGTAGGAGAGGGAAGCCTGGCATGCTGCAGCCCATGGGGTGGCAAAGAGTTAGACATTACTGAGCAATTGAACAACAACAACAACAAAATATGGAATGAGGAAGATGATTTCACCAAAAAGAGGGAGGCTGTTTATTTGGTGAACATATTGAATCACCTTTAATCTCTGGTCAGGTTGCAGCTTTTGACATAAGCTGCATTCCATGACCGGAGTTTCAAAGCTTACTCTCTTTGGAGATGTTGCTGTTGTTCAGCTGCCCAGTCATGTCTGACTCTTTGCAAGTCCATGGACTACAGCATGCCAGGCCTCCCTGTTCCTTACCATCTCCCGGAGTTTGCCCAGTTCATGTCCATTGCATCAGTGACGCCATCCTGCCATCTCATCCTCTGACACCCTCTTCTTCTGCCCTCAACCTTTCCCAGCGTCAGAGATACCCACAGAGAAAAAACCCTGCCGATCAGTTATCTTACTTGTGTGTGACCCTTCAAATACTATGGCAGGTGTCAGATCCATGGGTAGCCTTTTTGTTGTTCAGTCACTAAGTCATGTTCCACTCTCTGTGACCCCATGGATTGCAGCATGCCAGGCTTCCCTGTCCCTTACTATCTCCGAGAATTTGCTCAAAATCATGCCCATTGAGTCAGTGATGCCATCCAACCACCTCATTCTCAGTTACCTCCTTCTCCTCCTGACTTCAACATTTCTGAGCATCTGGGTCTTTTCCAATGAGTCAGTTCTTTGCATCAGGTGGCCAAAGTATTGGAGTTTCAGCTTCAGCACCAGTCCTTCCAACGAATATTCAGGGTTGCTTTCCTTTAGGATTGCCTGGTTTTATCTCCTTGCTGTCCAAGGAACTCTCAAGAATCTTCCTCAGCACCACAGTTTGAAAGCATCAATTCTTTGGCGCTCAGCCTTCTTTATGGTCCACCTCTCATATCCGTATATGACTACTGGAAAAACCATAGCTTTGGTTATATGGACCTTTGTCGGCAAAGTGGTAACTCTTAGCTTTTTAATATGCTAAGTTCAGGTTATTGCAGGATAATGGCCCTATTTTAAAATTCATAACCTTAAAATTCATAGTTACACCTGTAAGGATACTTTGCAATGTAATATAATGAATTCACAGTTTCCAGGGACTAATTTATGACAGTTTTGGAGTGAGGGTAGGGGGTTGCTCTGCCAACAATACTTGTGCACTTAGATCTATGTGGCTGGTTCTTCCTCTTCTCTTAAACTACATAACTTCTTTTCCAAAATCATCAGAAATGTGGAGCCTTTTCTCAGGCAAGTGTTTCTTCTTTCATTCCCAGTAAATGCTTTTTGTATAAAGAAAACAAATCACTCATTTTTTTCTAAGTTTTCACTTTCTTAAGTTCAAAAAATGGATATGTTTGGTTAGGACTACATTTATCACTTCCTAGCAACCACTATGGGCAACCATTATGGGTGGCTCAGTATTAAATAATCTTACCACCAATGCAGAAAACATAGGTTCAATCCCTGATCCAGGAAGATCCCCTGCAGAAAAAAAATGGCAATCCTCTCCAATATTCTTGCCTGGGAAATTCCATGGACAGAGGAGTCTGGTGGGCTACAGTCCATGGGGTTGCAAACAGTCGGGCACAATTTAGCAACTGAACAATAACACATCAACTATACCATGAAGTGGTCTTCCTCTATGATTTTAATTAATATACTCTTCCAAAATTCCTTGGTTTCCAGGTAATTTATTTGCTTTAGAATATACATTACCTACTTGAATTTTTAAGACAAGTCTATGAGATAAGTATCATTATTCTTAGCAAGAGAAATTTAGCAGCTCAGCGAGGTTAAGTGACTTGCTAAGGTGAACAGCAAATGAAAAGTGAATCGCAAATAAAGATACATCTGAGATTATGGCTTATTCCAAGTACTATCTTTACATATTTTTCTTGCACATAGTATAAATCTGATTTTCAATTTCTCAATAAATAGTAATAACTTATTTACCTGAAGCAAAGTGGCAATATTGAAAAATCAAAGAGGATATCAAATTTTTACTGAATGAATAAGACGTGGAAGCACAAATCAATGTCAATGATAATTTCTAACAATTCCTTTAGGTCAGTTCAGTTCAGTTGCTCAGTTGTGTCCGACTCTTTGCAACCCCATGAATCGCAGGACGCCAGGCCTCCCAGTCCATCACTATCTCCCGGAGTTCATTCAGACTCACGTCCATCGAGTCCGTGAGGCCATCCTGCCATCTCATCCTCTGTCGTCCCCTTCTCCTCCTGCCCCCAATCCCTCCCAGCATCAGAGTCTTTTCCAATGAGTCAACTCTTCACATGAGGTGGCCAAAGTACTGGAGCTCCAGCTTTAGCATCATTCCCTCCAAAGAATCCCAGGACTGATCTCCTTCAGAATGGACTGGTTGTATCTCCTTGCAGTCCAAGGGACTCTCAAGAGTCTTCTCCAACACCACAGTTCAAAAGCATCAATACTTCGGCGCTCAGCCTTCTTCACAGTCCAACTCTCACATCCATACATGACCACAGGAAAACCATAGCCTTGACTAGATGGACCTTAGTCAGCAAAGTAATGTCTCTGCTTTAGAATATACTATCTAGGTTGGTCATAACTTTTCTTCCAAGGAGTAACCGTCTCTTAATTTCATGGCTGCAATCACCATCTGCAGTGATATTGGAGCCTAAAAAAAATTAAGTCTGACACTGTTTCCACTGTTTCCCCATCTATTTCCCATGAAGTGATGGGACCGGATGCCATGATCTTCGTTTTCTGAATGTTGAGCTTTAAGCCAACTTTTTCACTCTCCTCTTTCACTTTCATCAAGAGGCTTTTTAGTTCCTCTTCACTTTCTGCCATAAGGGTGGTGTCATCTGCATATTTCAGGTTATTGATATTTCTCCCAGCAATCTTGATTCCAGCTTGTGTTTCTTCCAGTCCAGC
>NW_024070193.1:51826760-51917433 GCF_014754425.2 Oryx dammah
TAAAAGTCAAGTACACAAATAAGCACACACACTTGCAGTGAGCATTTGTGCTTAATTATTCATAAAGAACACAGTCAAGTTTCATTTTTAATTCTCTATCTCTAATCTTCCTTCTCCTGTCTCTCCTTGCTCATCTCAAATCAGAATTCCAATTTATAAGATGATTCTCGCCATACCAAACACTTAGAATTAGGGGAAAGGGGTATTTTTTACAAGTTAACTTGGGATCTGTTATCATTTTTTAAAGATGACACTTGATTTCTCACCTGATGTGCTAAAGAATGGCAGAGAGGAGGCCTCTGGGGAGCGAATGAGATTTTCATAGTTTAAACTCTAAAAATAACAGCCCCATAACACTGAATCTCATTACCAAGCAGAGAGCACTCTCGCCTCTCCTTCTACCGTGGCATTCGCAAGATGACTTTCAGAAGCCCACACATTCACTCCTCCCCCATCACACATAAACACAAACACACACAGACATACACACCCCACCAGCTATGCTGTTACCCCTGGCAAACTTGGGAAATATGTGTCAGAACTAGAACCTTCTCTTGTCACGTTACCATAATTTACTGCCCGGGAAATGAGTCAGTGGTTACAGACCACTGTGTGCCTTGTGTGGCAGATTTGGGCAGAGTCCGTGAGCATAATGAATGCAGCTGCACGTCCAGAGTGCTGGGAGGACAGAAATTCAGACCCAGAGTGAATTAGAGAAAGAGAAAACCCAAGCCAGAGGCACGACCCAGCTCACTCAGGCTTCATCAGTCATTGTTTACATCATGCTCACCCATAAAATAGATAATGACAATACTTCCACATATTTCTAAGCTGCTCCTCTCTGGGGAAGTCTGAAAGTTCATAGTAGCCTTGTAAATAAGTTCCAAAACTACAGCAGATAATGAAAGAAACACGAAATTGGCATTTCATCAATCTCTTGATCACACCTCCCTGTGCCTCAGGCAAGGAGCTATTTGCAAAGCTTCCTAAAAGCAATAAGCCAGAGGGAGAGATACACAGCCCACACAGGGATGGCTCATGTCCTGCTCAACTATTTGCCCTTAAATCCTACATCCTCAAAATCTTCTGCCAGAGTGTTCCAGGGGAAACACACCACAGCCTAAGACTCACCTCTCTTTTCTTCCTACCTCCCCAATCCCCATCTTCACTGCCTTCCAGAAAGCAGAGCTTCCCATCCTGCCAAGGCCTAGAATTAGCAAAATATGTGATTAATATTTCAGTTCTACAGACACTTGATGAACTAGGGTTTATAAAACAATTTCAACATCTGTGGGGCACTTTAGAGTTTTCACATGTCTTCACAGCACAGTGAATGATTGCAACGGGCTGTGGGAGAAGCAAGTGTGTCCTCCTCTTCTATCATCCCATGGAGTAGGGAAGGCTCAGAGCTGAAGCAACAGAGGCCAAGGTCAAGGAAAGACTGGCCTTGGGACATGAAGAGGAAGTACCCAAACTGAGGTCCACCTGAATGAACTATATTAACTTGTCTTTTTTTTAATAGGAAAATAATTCTGGAGTCAGACAGACCTGACTTTGCCACTCAGGCAAACACTAATTCCTCCAAGTCAATTCACTAATCTCTAAAATTGATTTATTGTCCCTGCAAAGGCTATGATGATTAAGGGAGAGGGAGAAATGTAAGCACCAGGCACAGAGCCTGGCCTCTGTTCTGGGAACTTTAGCCTCCTCTGTGCCTCTTCCCCACTCGCTGTGTACCAGCTTCAATACCCACAACGCTATGATCACTGCCGCAACAGCTGCTCTGGTGGTGACTACACTGACCTGTTCATGGAGCTTCCTACATACCAGGCGCTGTGCCAAGCGCATCCCAGGTACCCATGTTTAATCCTCCCCACAACCCTACTGAGTAGCTCTATATTATGGGCCTTATTTGAAAGCCTAAAACACCACCCCCAACCCCCGACCACCACCACCACCACCACACACACACACACACACACACACACACGATTTTCAGAGCAGAGTTGAGATTCCTCTCTGGTCTGCTGATTCCACTGTCCTGACCTTAGCCACTCTGGTCCACTGCCTGAACACTCAGCCTCAGTCCTCTGCTATCCTCAGAGACCTGCCTTCTACGTCTTGTCCTCATATGCCCTGAAACCACCTTGCAACTGGACCAATAAAAAGCTACTAGGTTCTGCTCACCAGGCTCTCATCTAGGGTTGCCAAATCTAGCAAAGAAAAATTCAGAATGCTCTATTAAGTTTGAATTTCAGGAAAGAAAAACAAGGCAATTTAGGGTAAATATGTCTCAAATATTGCATGCTATGCTGCTTGCAGTGGACATATTTATCCTAAAAAATTACTTATTGTTCATCTAAGGTTCAAATTTAACTGAGTAGCCTGTATTTTACTGGCAGTTCTAGGCACTTCTTAAACCTCAGTAGCCTCTGTCTATTCTATACCCCAGACCATGCTGCAGAAGTCTTACATCAGTGGATCTGGGGGAAAACCATACCTTTAGTCCTTGCATCCTTGAGAAGTTCCCACTTCTTGGGTCTGAGCCAAAATATAGACATTAGCAAGAGTATAATACAACCAAGTCTCTGCCTGTCCTGAGCCTAAGATTTCCAAAGCCCTTGACTTTCTGCCTTTGCACTCTTGGAAGCTCTATGTGCTCAGGTCAGAATTGTCACTACCCTGCTGGAGAGACTACAAGGAGAGGCCTTATGAAGAGAGAGACAGAGACCCTGAAACCGCAGAAAAGGAACCAAGTGAAGTAGCCAAGAGCAAGACTCAAAGCCAAATGTGTACCTAGTCAAGCTATCCCAGCCAAGCCCCAGCCCTTCAAACTATCCTTGACCAAGTGTCAGGCATGTCAGTGAAGAAACCATCTTGCATACTCCAGCCCAGCAGAAACAAGTGAAACAGACATTCAATCCCTACTGCTCTGTCCAAATTATAGACCCTCCTAGTTATGTCATGATAGAAAGTCATGATACTTTCTACTACTAAGCTTTTCATCGAGTTTGTCATGCAGTGACAGGTACCTGAAATGCAGGCCAAAACATTATTTTCCATAAATTTTATCAGTTAACGTAAGCACCCAGTTCAGCCCAGTTACTACCATGGATTCCTCCCAATGCAACCTACAAACTCTGATTCTAGGTCCAAGCTCCTTCTGTATTGCTGACTTTAAAGGCGGCTGGAGTGTAAGAGTCAGTGTCCATATTTCTTGGTTCTAGCTAGGAGCTGTAGCATGGCAAGGCACAGCAGGCAGGGATGCTGGGGTTGCTCTGTAACAGAGGCAGCCCAGCACCAGCCCACACCCAGGGAGAGCAAGGCCGAGAGGAGACTGCAAGGCACCTGCCTGCTCTCAGCTGGGGCACCAGCCAATCCTATTAGCTTTGTGCTTACATAATCACAAAATCCACCCACGCACCTTTCAAAAAAACTCCCAGGAACCTAGGGCCATAATATCCATCTGAATTATTATCTGGATTGGTACACTGAGGGGAGGGTGGATAAAAGCACGGTGAGGAAAATCTGCTGGCAGCATCAGCAGAAAAATACAAGGGCTTCTAATATTGATTCACAATTTAAAAGATAATAATGCCATTATTTGACCACTCAAAATTGGTTAAATCATACCCTATGCATTACTCATGTCTGATGTTCAATATAATGATCAGGCTTGATTTTAGTGGAAGATTACTTTTTTCTTGATGTTTATGTTTATTTTCCTTCCATTTCAGCTGTGGCAGAAGTAAAACTTCGAGATGTTCAATAGACACTGGAACATATGCGTGCTTTTGGAATGTATAATTACCTACACTGTGATTCATGGTGTCAAGACAGTGTCTACTCCATTGATACCCTTGGGAGAATGATGAATTCAAAAGTGATGCTGGTAAGAAAAAAATCAATACTAGGATTTTCCAATAAATTTCATTCTTAATTTTCACTTTACTGTTGTCTACAGAATTGAGGTACACATACCTCAATATGTGGGATCCTATCATCAGTTTATGTCAGGCTTCATTCTGTTTAATTTGATTTTACTTTTTGCCTTTTTTCCTATTTCTTACACTTGCTTATTCCCCTCCACTCCCACCAATGGGCAACTACTCTAATGTGTTTTGTATCTCAACATTGATGTAACTGTTTATGTCTCCTTTCTCTGTGTGAGTTGTTCAACCTTGACTATGACAATGAATTTGTCTGTTTTTACCTCTTCAGTTCAGTTCAGTTCACTTCAGTTGCTCAGTCGTGTCCGACTCTGCAACTCCATGAATCGCAGCACACCAGGCCTCCCTGTCCATCACCAACTCCCAGAGTTCACTCAGACTCACGTCCATCGAGTCAGTGATGCCATCCAGCCATCTCATCCTCTGTTGTCCCCTTCTCCTCCTGCCCCCAATCCCTCCCAGCATCAGAGTCTTTTCCAATGAGTCAAATCTTCGCATGAGGTGGCCAAAGTACTGGAGTTTCAGCTTTAGCATCATTCCTTCCAAAGAACACCCAGGGCTGATCTCCTTCAGAATGGACTGGTTGGATCTCCTTGCAGTCCAAGGGACTCTCAAGAATCTTCTCCAACACCACAGTTCAAAAGCATCAATTCTTCGGCACTCAGCTGTCTTCACAGTCCAACTCTCACATCCATACATGACCACTGGAAAAACCATAGCCTTGACTAGACAGACCTTTGTTGGCAAAATAATGTCTCTGCTTTTCAATATGCTATCTAGGTTGGTCATAACTTTTCTTCCAAGGAGTTTTACCTCTTAATTTTTGCTTTATGTACTTTAAAGTATGTTAATTGGGTGCAGACATTTTAGGGCTGTTTTGTCTGCTGTGGATTGGTCCTTTTAGCACTGTAAAATAGCCTTCTCTATCTCTGGACTCTGGAAACAATTTCTGCCTTGAAATTTTCTGGTATTAATATAGCTGTCCTGGCTTTTTGATTTCTGCATAGTAAATTAAGAAGCTGCTGCTGCTACTGCTAAGTCGCTTCAGTTGTGTCCGTCTCTGTGTGACCCCATAGACGGCAGCCCACCAGGCTCCCCCCTCCCTGGGATTCTCCAGGCAAGAACACTGGAGTGGGTTGCCATTTCCTTCTCCAATGCCTGAAAGTGAAAGGTGAAAGTGAAGTCGCTCAGTCGAGTCCAACTCTTAGCGACCCCATGGACTGCGGCCTACCAAGCTCCTCCATCCGTGGGATTTTCCAGGCAAGTGTACTGGAGTGGGCTGCCATCGTCTTCTCTGAAATTAAGAAGAGGGATTCATAATTCCCCAGAATTAATGTTGAAGTCATTGATCCCTCAGAATATGTATAGATATCATCTGAAACGTACCAAGGGTAGAAACCTTTGGACAGAATTAGCTACTGTTGCTGGAAAGGAGACCTCAGAGGAGGGACACTCAGCAGACAGCACTGGAGTGAGGTCTCTGCACTAAACCACAGTGTAGGCACTGGAGAGCAAGAAATCAGTTCAAGGAACCCAGTTCTTTTCAAGAACTCAGAGAAATCCCTTCATTTTGACTTAATTGATTTCTCCAGAGCAGACCTTTCATGGAGTAAACTGCCCTGTGGCGGGATCCTTTAACTGAAGGTATATTCATTTAAGTACCTCTTATGTGCCAAGGGCCATGCTAGGTTCTAGGGATTTCATGCAATAAGTAGCAAGGGTTTGGGTCCTCAACCAGCTTACTGGCTTATTAAGAGCCATAGGTGAAAGCGGACCCTCAAAGCAGAGTGCTGATAGCTGAAATAGATGGGTAAGTACCACACAGGCTGAAGGAGGAAGGAAGACAGTCAGTGGAAGCACCCATATAGGCCTGAGACCTCAGACAACTCCTGATGCAATGCAGGAGACTAATCTTCTCTGTGACCTTCAGAAAGCAACTGCATTTATGAGGCGACCACTGGCTTAGCTTCATCTAAATGCTGATTATCTTCCAGGGCACTGAATTCATGGTGTTGGACAGAGCTAGATTTGAATCACTAGCTCTGGCCATCTTACCACCTTTTGAGGCTCCGGTTCCCATCTGTAAAATGAAGATAATAATATGTCCTTCACAAGGGTTTTGTCAGGTACAAATGAAAGCAGGGCAAGTTAGATCAGGTTTGTCTAAAGCAGACTCAGGGCTGAGATTCTTGTGCAAGTGACTGATTAAGAAAACACCCCCAGTGAGACCAGCAAGGGAGAGGAGGGAGCAGGACAGGGAAGAGGAGGATGGCTGGGGAGGACTGGTCTCAGGGAGAGACCTGCAGAGGGTGGCCTCAGCTGACTGTGCAGGGACACTCTGGAGCGTGGGTTACACCTCAGAGGTTGTCTCCATTGCAGGCAAGAGGGCAAGACTTTCATATCCTGCATCTATCCATCAGGAGCTAAGAGTCTCCATGGGGGCAGGAGGGGGAACCTACACTCACAGACAGTGAGCAGAGCAGGTTCCCCTGCAGAGCACCATCTGCCCAAGAACAGACTCCAAGGCAGGGTGTCTGTAAGCACATGCCCATTGAAACTGGAAGGGAATGCACAGACAAGGCAAAGGATACCCAGGGCCCCTGGGTGGAATACCTATAGCATCCAGGAACATAACTATTCCTCAATAAATGGCCTCTGTCCTTTTCCTTAAAATGGTAGGAGAGGCGAACTTCTCTGCCTTTCACACATTGCTGCTGCTGCTACTGCTAAGTTGCTTCAGTTGTGTCCGGCTCTGTGAGACCCCACAGACGGCAGCCCACCAGGCTCCTCTGTCCCTGGGATTCTGCAGGCAAGAATACTGGAGCGGGCTGCCATTTCCTTCTCCAATGCATGCATACATGCTAAGTCACTTTAGTCGTGTCCGACTCTGTGCAACCCCATGGACAACAGCCCACCAGGCTCCTCTGTCCACAGGATTCTCTAGGCAAGAATACTGGAGTGGGTTGCCATTTCCTTCTCCATCACACACTGCAGTCAAGACAAATCTGCAGGCTTCCTCTTGTTTGCAGCTGAGAATCATGTCTTAGGGCAATAAACGGAGACTTCCAGGTGTGCATGAAAATCCACCCAGGTGCGAGAAAGGAGAGAGCATGTGAGTCACTCACCCACTGATTAACCCCTTTGGTGCAGCAGCTCCTCCTTAACCCAGGAGATTCTCTTTCACCCCCATTTCAGCTGCAGAACAGCAAGTGGCTGATGAGAGGACAGGGTAGGTCATGTTGGCATAGCACAGGCACTCACTCTCCCCATCATTTGCACTTTGGTATCCAGGATTCCTTCTTGGTATCTGAACTTCCCCTCCTCCATCCTATGTGTCTAACTAATAGCTCCTGTCCATGACAGCTCTGTCCCCTCAGGTCGCACTAATACACAGGTCTCTAGATCTGAACAGCACTTCCGGTCTGCACTAGAGATGCCAGTTTTACCCTGCCCATATCTTCAGCCTATTTTCTGAGTGAGCCACTTCCCACCGCCCTGCTGAGTGGACACCAGGCCACGGGACCCTGCCCTCTGGTTATGTCTTATTGCACAGAAGATCTCAGATACAGCTGAGCCACTTGGGTTCTTTCTTCCAGGAATCTAGAATGGAACACACAGGCTGCAGGCAGCCTCCTTCACATGCTCCTGGACAGTGCTATCCAGCCAGGTCTGAAATGGTCTTTTTTTGGCCTGATGAACAGAGCACTGGAGGAACCAGGTCCAAGGAGAGAAAACTGAATTAGAACCTGAAGAGAAATATGCCATGAGCTAACATGTTGCCACCTCTTGCTTTTAGATTCTGGAAAATTTCTCCCATCTCTCCTATGTTTTAAAGAAGCTTGTTTGAATGAGCTTCTCCTTCCTGAAAATAATACTCTCTGACTGGGACTTGCTGGTGGTTCAGTGGCTAAGACTCCAAACTTCCAGTGCAGGGGGCCTGGGTTCCATCCTTGGTCAGGGAACTAGATCCCACATGCTGCAACTAAAGATCTCACATGCTACAAAGGAGATCAAAGATCCCACTAGCTGCAACTAAGACCCGGCACAGATGAATTAAGTAAATAATGTTTTTCAAAAATACTCTTTGATTAAAACAATCTCAAGAGAAAGCTTCCTGAAACCCTTGGGGGAAATCCCACAAACTTACTAGAGAGAACTTCTGGTTAGATCAAGACTGGGTCATGCTCTGAGTCTTATACCAGGAAGAGGCTCAATAGATGTCAATTGAATAAATGAAAAACTGCCCCCAAACTGGGGACTCTTTGGCTGCCTGAGAATCCTCAATTACCTGTCTGACATCCAGAAGCACGACAAGTAAAGATGTCACAGGGCCCAAGCACAGCTTGGATTCTGTGCCTCAAAGTTGTTCCAGTCATCACTGAACACCTGTTTCCTTTGGCAGTCCAGGTTGCCCTGAGCCATTCTGGTGGATATTAGAGTTCTTCCCTGTTCCGCATCTCAGATGAGTGATAGTTTTCTTGACAAGGAAAATGTTCAGAGTTCTCTTGAGTCCCATGAGTAGTCAGAGTCATAAGGACTGGGAGCATAGAATCAGGTACAGACAGCCAACAAGTGAAGATTTAGATCCTGGTTACCAGGAACAGGTTACACAAGTAGTTTTGGAAATGAGGTCAAACCCATTTATCTCCAGATGGTCCCAAACCAAAAAAAAAAAAAAAATGCACAGCGTAATGGAAAAATTTCAGGCATCATATGACCATTTATCATATCTAACCGGCACCTTGATTCCTGAAATGCTGGGTATATCTATCTTAGAATTTAGCCATGTAGTTGTCCCACATTTGCAGACTTTACTATACAAAATAAAAACCTTTTATTCAAAGATTGATAAGCTGATCAAAATTCATACCTCCAAGACCAAAATAATCACTCCTTCCCCATGCTGTCAAACATTACTTTTTCTTCCTTGCGTTATTTCATTTATAAATATTTATTAAACATCGACTCTTGCCAAGCTCTTCCCTGGACACAAGGATAGTATAGAATGTAAAAAAGTCCTAATTTCCAAGGGACATATATTCTACTGGGCAAAAGGAGAGACATACAAACATATAAAAATTAAATATAGATGATTAGGAAGAAAAGGAGTTCAGAACTGGGGAGATACTGAGTGTCCTCCTCAGGGGAGACCTCACTGAGAGGCTGATGTGTGAGCAGACCTCAGAAGGAAGTGTGGACTTAACACTGCACATCAAAGGAGAGAACAGTCTGGGCAGAGGAAACTGCAAGTGCAAAGGCCCCGAGGAAAGAGAGAATTTGTATGTTTTAGAAAAAGGAAGGAGGACAGTGTCTCTAAAGTGGAGTGAGTGAAGGTAAGAGGATGGGACATGAGGTCAGAGAGGTGTATGTGATCACTTTCTACTAGTCTGTGAATCCTAAAACCTAAAAAGCAATCCTCTGTCTTACTTATCTATATACTCTCCCTAGCTCTTACCACAACTCCTGGTCTGTAAGAGTGTTTTAATAAATATCTATTATAGTTGCAAATTAATCCCATTTGTAGTGCATTTCTTTAATTATTATAAAGAAACCTAATTTTCATTTTCATTAATATTGAACTAGTTTTAGTTTCTGAGTCAACAGACATAATTATATCAAATAAATGAGAGATGGAGGGATGGACGGATGGATGGTTGAATGGAAATATAGATAGGTTGATATCATATTTGAGCAAAACCCTAGAACTGGGACTTCCCTGGCAGTTCAGCGGTTAAGACTTCACCTTCCAACGCAGGGGTTTCGGTTTGAGCCCTGTTTGGGGAGCTAGGATCCGACATGCCTCACGGCCAGAAAAACAAAACATGTACAGAAGCAATATTCAATAAGTAACAAATTCAATAAAGACTTAAAAAATACCCTAGAATCTAGCTATGATCATACATCTGTACATATGTTCATGATCCCCTGGGCTTTTCATTTCCTCTTTAACCTATTTGCGATTTTATCCATCAAGTATGAGGAGTTGTACTTCCAATACCCACATGGGTAAGACTGTGGTTCACTAAAGAAAGGCTGTCTCAAGCTCAAGAATGCTGTGCTGTGGTCACTTGAATACAAACCCATTTCTGAGTATCTTTACCTCCTTGGTCTTGAAAATTTATCATGTACATCAGCGACTCTGACTCGTTTCCTGATTGTACCCCCGTCTTATTCTCACCTTCCTGTATGGTTAGCTCCAGCATAACATTAACAGGTAGGGCTCAACTGACTCAGTTGTGCATAGGACCCATGACTGTACCACAGACCACTGAGATCTACCAAGTTCTTGGCCAAGGTTTCTTCTCTTGTTTCTTTTGCCTGGGTGTCAGTCAAGCCTGAAGTTCCCCTTCACTAACCGGGAACCAAATTAAAAGCTGAATGAATAAATGAATGAGGAAGCCTCAGTCTCAACCAGATCTTGCAAGGAGAAAATAGAAACGGTTCATTAAGTTGAAGTTGAACAAGTTCTAAATTAGTTGTAAACTTTTTCCTCCAAAATTTTAAGAACAACTGAGTTTTAGCACATAAATGAAGTTATTTCCTTCTATGAGGTTGGTAAACACATTTACCAATGGAGTTGGTATGACAGATCTAAGAACATTAGTTGATATGTCACACTAGGATATACATCTATAATTCATTCCCCTTTAAAGATGCTCCACAAATATTTCATCTATCTCACTTACAATATAAATTCCAGCCTCTGTCTTTCACCAACTATTCATTCATACCAAACTGTGTTTCGTGAAGGTCCCTATAAACTATGGCTGTTGTCCAAATACAAGACTTAAGATAAATTTCTTTTGACTTTGAGCACTAAGGGAAGTTTGTGGCTTGTGCAAAATTGATCTAAGTGTGTTAGGATGGGGGCGGGAGTCTTGTCTTCTAAGAAGCTCAAAGCTGGAGCGTTGAACTCTATTTCACTGCCCCTCAACCCAGTTTCCTTGTAAAATTACCTGGTGCCTAAGGATACCACATGATTTCTGAACTTCACTTACCTTTATTTCAGCTTTCCCATTATAAGTTTTACACTAATGTTCAGGGAAGTTTGAGGGATGCCTTCATTAAAAATAGGAAGATATGTATTTTTGATAAACAAAGAGGTATATGACCTACTACACTAAATGGGATTTTGAATCATATAGACCTGAATTCAGTATCAGTTTTAACAATTATTGAAAGTAGGAGCATGATTGCACAAATTGCTTAAATTCTCTGAACTTTAGTTTCTTTCTCTGATAAGAACAATGATTTTTAAATATTGTGAGAATTAAATAAGACAATGCATAGAGAATGCTTATAACCCAATCTACTACTTTTTAAGTGTTCAATAAACAATGCTTCTATGTCAAAAATAAAAGCTATTGATAGGCCTGGGAGCCAGCATGGGGAATCCCACCCGTGCCAAAGGTCAGGAGGAAAGAAGCCTGACAAACACAAAGGCGGGATCAGACCTCAGGGGTCCCCCTGGACTTTCTCGGGTATCTACTCCCAAAACCAGAGTCTGTCTGCCTCATTGCATTATGCCTTTCACCAACTCTTCTGACATTAACAGGGGGCTATCCCCCATCACCTTTTTCTGGAAAAAGTTAATTTAGAGCTTTTAGATAATAAATCTCCTGGACATAATAAGAGGGTTTCAATCCAAAAACCCCTCTGATGGCTTTCTAGCCTGCCTGACAGGTTTATCTGGACTCTTACAGCTACTTCCAAGGAGTCAAAATCATTAGAATAGGACTGATTAAGGGTTTCATTGTTGAGCCAATACTTGCTGCCAAGTTTTCATATCTTTTATTTGTTGATATAGTTGGTATGTAGAAAAAACAGGTAGTAGCCCTGGCATTAGCAACATTAGATCTTTGAATTAAGTACTTTCTTTGTTATAACCCACTGCACTTTTGTTCTACAGGAATGTAACTTTATTTAGTACTTTGAGGGTGATGCAGATTAAAGAAAAAACAGTTCAAGGGAAAATGAGTTTTCTGGTTGATAGACATTTATCTAGGAAGAGAGCCATAAAAATGTTAACAGGCCTCTTGGCCAGGAGATAATGTAAATCACCTGAGACCTTTTGTATACGGGAAGGTATGCAAAAGGAAAGCCTGGTCTCAATAAGGGTCAGGACTGCTGCCCCTGCATAACTCTCCATATTCTATTATTTATTTATGTACAACTTGGGGTATATAAGCTGCCTTTGAAAATAAAGTTGTGGGTCTTGCACTGATGCTTGGCTCCCCCATGTCGTTCTTTTCTTATTTTCCCTTTTCAGGCTGAATTCCCATCTGGAGCATAGAGGCTCGCCATGTCTACTTATTTGCCTGGGCTTCTAAGACCCACACGAGAGGGAGCCCAAGGTGGGGTACCCTCTGCTATTCAAGCAGGCGCCTGTGGCCTACGTAGACGGTGCAAGTTCCTTGTCTCAGAACTTTATTGGCTTTCTATGTAAACCAAGGAATACAGCCTCTTTTCTCCTCTATTTTCTCCTCTACACTATTCTTTCCTAATCTCTCTTTATATCTCTAAATAAATAAGTCTCTCCTCGCCGACTCCATCCCCACTTCTAATTACCCTGGATCCACCGGGGCTGGACCCCGGCAGATAGGCACCTCTGATTTACACAATTTATGCCAAAGTATTTCTTGAATATACTTCTTGCATAGATTATAGTTTAGACTTTGGAACTAGTTTATGGAGTTTAAATCCCAACTCCATAACTAACTGTAATCTCGGGCAAGTTTCTTTACCTGTTTATGCTTCAGTTTCCTAATATTAAGTGATAATGAAAACAATATTTATCTCATAAGGTTATTTTTAAGAAGACAATATAGTACAGGTGCTTTTAAAGTGTCCAAGGACCTCCCTGGTGGCCCAGTGGCTAAGATTCCACACTCCCAATGCAGAAAGCCCAGGTTCCATCTCTGGTGGGGGAACTAAGATCCCACATGCCTCAAATAAGACCCAGCACAGCCAAAATAAGTAATTTTTTAAAGTGTCTGACATACACTAAGCACTCAACAAATGCTACCATTGTTAGGAGGAGGAGGAGGACGGGGAGAGGAAGAAATTATGATAGTAATACTTGATTCCTAGATTCAAACAAAATTTTCAGAAACATCTACTCCATTTTGATCCCAAGAAAAAGTGAAAGTAATAAACACAGAAAACTGAATTGGTCTAGGAACACAGAGATATCTGTCCTGGGTTTATTTTCACTTACACATTGGGTGCTTTGCTGATAGTGACATTCAAGATAAAGACTTTATGAGGGGAAAATATGCCACATAAACCCAGATAGGTGTATACATTGTAATTTTGCTAAAATACAAAGGAATTGGGGTGGGGGAGGGCAGATACATTCCTCTTTGTAACCTTATGGAGTCAGGAACCATGGAAATAATACAGCTCAAACCCCATCACTGTTGATTCCTTGTATATTTCTTTCATTTTCATTTAACATATTTGCAATATGTTTTCATATTGAGCTACCATCTCTTTTGATCTTCTGAATGAGCCAAAAAAAGAGAGCAGAAGAGGTACAATTATTATCAACAATAAAGTGAGTAATAAAGTGAAGTCTGGAGAAGGAAATGACAACCCACTCCAGTGCTCTTGCCTGGAAAATCCCGTGGATGGTGGAACCTGGTAGGCTACAGTCCATGGGGTCGCAAAGAGTCAGACATGACTGAGCGACTTCATTTCTAAAGTGAGGTATCTCAGGACACAGTAAGAGATTGAACTGGTTCAAACCAGATACTTTCACAAACTGTGTACATTGCTCTGTCAGACTTTCATATTGGAGCAGTTTCATGCACAAGAAAACCATTTTACAGTCAGCACTAGAACATCAAAAGAGAAGATCCCAGGATGCTTCAACTTCTTCAGAAAGATGCCTGACACTGAGTCTCTCAGAAGAGGGGTTTTTGGGAGAACAGAGTGCTTCTTTGTTTTCATTACTTGTGTATCTCGTTTCAGCACACAGCCCTGTCATCCCTAAGTACCCACCACCAGCAATAAAGCATGTACCTCTAAATCTTTGGGACTTAGAATGGAAAATTGAAGCACATAAGAACAGGATTGGGAACAGCTGAATCAGGGGATGCTGAAAAATTTTAGAACAGGCTGCCAAATTGTTTTGCTTTTTGCCAAAATATCTTTTCTCTTTATTTAAACTCTTCTGGATTATAAGAGAAAAGTAAGTAAAACCATTGATTTTCTCTACTCAACTGAGAATAGTTTCTGCAGTCTAAGAAAAAAAAGAAAAACCTCAGAAAGGTACCTGTGATTGTTCTAGTCCTTGGAAGGAGGAAGAGACCTCTTGAGGCATTCAGATGCAGGCTGCTTGGAAACTGACCATACATGTATGTTGGGATCTGGGCTGGTTATTAAGCTATTGTCTCTCAGCACCACCCACCCATGTGTTCTCTGTTTTATGATCCTGAGGTTGAACTTCACAGATAAAATTTCTCCTTTGCCCTCTGGCGTCCTGTTAGGATCTGCCAATAAACGGTGTGAAAGGGAGACAGCAAGACTAGAGGAAGGAGAAAGGAATTGCTCCTTGCTTCCTCTTCCTGTCAATGTCACCTCAGCAACAGTGCTCCATGCTAGCAGCAGTAGCAGTTGATTCCAGGTTTTTTTTTTAATCCATACACTCAGAGCCAGATTCATGGGGTTCCCTTCAGGGACACCAGCACCAGACAGGTGGCACCTCCTGCATCATGGCCTGGGTTTCAGCTTTCAGGAGGCCTTCACTCTAAGTCTCTAGGTTCTAATTAACCCTACCTCTTCCCTTTGTTCTCCGTGCTCTAATGGTGGTGGATGTTTCCTGCAGTTGCTACATCTCTGTGCAGTTACAACCCTCCAAACACATGTTTAGCAATTTAATCCCCAATATTAAATTATCCCTAGTAAAATACCAGATATGGTTCCTGTATTCCTGAAGAGACACTGCCTTGGGCATTGAATGCACTTTTAGATCCTAAATTCCATTTTTCCCATCCTACCATCTTGCTGGATAAGTCCATTCAGGTATGACCTAAATCACATTCCTTATGATTGTACAGTGGAAGTGAGAAACAGATTTAAGGAACTAGATCTGAAAGACATAGTGCCTGATGAACTATGGACAGAGGTTCGTGACATTGTGCAGGAGACAGGAATCAAGACCATCCCCATGGGAAAGAAATGCAAAAAAGCAAAATGGCTGTCTGGGGAGGCCTTACAAATAGCTGTGAAAAGAAGAGAAGTGAAAAGCAAAGGAGAAAAGGAAAGATATAAGCATCTGAATGCAGAGTTCCAAAGAACAGCAAGGAGAGATAAGAAAGCCTTCCTGAGTGATCAATGCAAAGAAATAGAGGAAAACAACAGAATGGGAAAGACTAGAGATCTTGTCAAGAAAATTAGAGATACCAACGGAAAATTTCATGCAAAGATGGACTCGATAAAGGACAGAAATGGTATGGACCTAACAGAAGCAGAAGATATTAAGAAGAGGTGGCAACAATACACAGAAGAACTGTACAAAAAAGATCTTCACGACCAAGATAATCACGATGGTGTGATCACTCACCTAGAGCCAGACATCCTGGAATGTGAAGTCAAGTGGGCCTTAGAAAGCATCACTACGAACAAAGCTAGTGGAGGTGATGGAATTCCAGTTGAGCTATTTCAAATCCTGGAAGATATGCCAGCAAATTTGGAAAACTCAGCAGTGGTCACAGGACTGGAAAAGGTCTGTTTTCATTCTAATCCCAAAGAAAGGCAATGCCAAAGAATGCTCAAACTACTGCACAATTGCACTCATCTCACACACTAGTGAAGTAATGCTCAAAATTCTCCAAGCCAGGCTTCAGCAACACATGAACCGTGAACTTCAGATGTTCAAGCTGGGCTTAGAAAAGGCAGAAGAACCAGAGATCAAATTGCCAACATCTGCTGGATCATCTAAAAAGCAAGAGAGTTCCAGAAAAACATCTATTTCTGCTTTATTGACTATGCCAAAGTTGTTGACTGTGTGGATCACAATAAACTGTGGAAGATTCTGAAAGAGATGGGAATACCACACCACCTGACTTGACTCTTGAGAAACCTATATGCAGGTCAGGAAGCAACAGTTAGAACTGGACATGGAACAACAGACTGGTTCCAAATAGGAAAAGGAATACATCAAGGCTGTATATTGTCACCCTGCTTATTTAACGTATATGCAGAGAAATGCTGGGCTGGAAGAAGCAAAACTGGAATCAAGATTGCCAGGAGAAATAGCAATAACCTCAGATACGCAGATGACACCACCCTTATGGCAGAAAGTGAAGAGGAACTAAAAAGCCTCTTGATAAAAGTGAAAGAGGAGAGTGAAAAAGTTGGCTTAAAGCTCAACATTCAGAAAACGAAGATCATGGCATCTGGTCCCATCACTTCATGGTAAATCAATGGGAAAACAGTGGAAACAGTGTCAGACTTTGTTTTTTTGGGCTCCAAAATCACTGCAGATAGTGACTGCAGCCATGAAATTAAAAGACGCTTACTCCTTGGAAGAAAAGTTATGATCAACCTAGATAGCATATTCAAAAGCAGAGATATTACTTTGCCAACAAAGGTCCATCTAGTCAAGGCTACAGTTTTTCCAGTGGGCATGTATGGATGTGAAAGTTGGACTGTGAAGAAAGCTGCGCACTGAAGAATTGATGCTTCTGAACTGTGGTGTTGGAGAAGACTCTTGAGAGTCCCTTGGACTACAAGGAGATCCAACCAGTCCATTGTAAAGGAGATCAGACCTGGGATTTCTTTGGAGGGAATGATGCTAAAGCTGAAACTCCAATACTCTGGCCACCTCATGTAAAGAGTTGACTCATTGAAAAAGACTCTGATGTTGGGAGGGATTGCAGGCAAGAGGAAAAGGGGACGACAGAGGATGAGATGGCTGGATGGCACCACCGACTGGATGGACATGAGTTTGGGTGAACTCCGGGAGCTGGTGATGGACAGGGAGGCCTGGGGTGCTGCAATTCATGGGGTTGCAAAGAGTTGGACAGGATTGAGTGACTGAACTGAACTGATGAGGCCTTTGGGCCTCAGGCTAAACTACAGGGAGGGAACACAGCTCCACCCATCAACAGAAAATTGGGTTAAAGATTTACATGAGCATGGCCTGACCTATCAGAGCAAGACCCAGATTACCCCATAGCCTATCCCTCCCATCAGGAAACTTTCACAAGCCTCTTATCCTCATCCATGAGAGGGCAGACAGAATGGAAATCAGAATTACAGAAAACTAACCAAACTGATCACTTGGACCACAGCCTTGTCTAACTCAATGAAACCACGAGCCATGATATGTAAGGCCATGCAAGATGGATGGGTGACGTTGGAGCGTTTTGACAAAATGTGGTCCACTGGAGAAGGAAATGGCAAACCACCCCATGAACAGTAACAAAAGCAAAGAGGTGTGATACTGAAAGATGAACTCCCCAGGTCAGTAGGTGACCAATACGCTACCTTAGAAGAGTGGAGAAATAGCTCCAGAAAGAATAAAGAGGCTGAGCCAAAGTAAAAGCAATGCCCCATTGTAGATGTGACTGGTGATGGAAGAAAAGCCCAATGCTGTAAAGAAAAACATTGCATAGGTACCTGGAATGTTAGGTCCATGCTAGGTCCAAGAATCAAGGTGAATTAGAAGTGGTCAAACAGGATGGCAAGAGTAAACAGCAACATGTTAGGAATCAGTGAATCAAAATGGACCGGAATGGGCGAATTTAATTCAAATGACCATTATATCTACTACTGTGGGCAAGAATCCCTTAGGAAAAATGGAGTAGCCCTCATAGTTAACAAAAGAGTTGAGAAAGCAGTACTTGAGTGCAGTCTCAAAAATGACAGAATGATCTCTGTTTGTTTCCAAGGCAAACCATTCAATATCACGGTATTCCAAGTCTATGCCCCAACCACTAAAGTCGAAGAAGCTGAAGTTGAACAGTTCTAAGAAGACCTACAAGACTTTCTAGAACTAAGAAAAAAAAAGATGTCCTTTTCATCATAAGGGACTGGAATGCAAAAGTAGGAAGTCAAGAGATACCTGGAATAAAGGCAAGTCTGGCCTTTGAGTACAAAATGAAGCAGGAAAAAGGCTAACAAAGTTTTGCCAAGAGAATGTACTGGTCATAGCAAACACCCTCTTTCAAAAACAAGAGAAGATTCTTCACATGGACATCACCACATGGTCAATACCAAAATCAGATTGATTATATTCTTTGCATCCAAAGACGGAGAAGCTCCAAACAGTCAGCAAAACAAGACCAGGAGCCGACTGTGTCTTAGATCAAGAACACCTTACTGCAAAATTCAGACTTAAATTGAAGAAAGTAGAAAAAACCACTAGACCATTCATGTATGACCTAAATCAAATCCCTTACAATTATACAGTGGAAGTGAGAAATAGATTCAAAGGACTAGATCTGATAGACAGAGTGCCTGACGAACTATGGACATTGTATAGGAAGCAGTGATCAAGACCATCCCCAAGAAAAAGAAATGCAAAAAGGCAAAATGGTTGTCTGAGGAGGGCTTACAAATAGCTGAGAAAAGAAGAGAAGTGAAAGGGAAAGGAGAAAAGGAAAGGAACTGAATGCACAGTTTCAAATAATAGCAAGGAGAAATAAGAAAGCATTCCTCAGTGGTCAATGAAAAGAAATAGAGGAAAACAATAGAATGGGAAAGACTAGAAATCTCTTCAGAATATTAGTGAATACCAAGGGAACATTTCATGCAAAGATGACCACAACAAAGGACAGAAATGGTATGGACCTAACAGAAGCAGAAGATATTAAGAAGAGGTGGCAAGAATACACAGAAGAACTATACAAAAAAGATCTTTATGACCCAGATAACCACGATGGTGTGATCACTCACCTAGAGCCAGACATCCTGAAGTGCAAAGTAAAGTGGGCCTTAAGAAACATTACTTTGAACAAGGCTAGTGGAAGTGATTGAATTCCAGTTGAGCTATTTCAAATCCTTAAAGATGATGCTATTAAAGTGCTGCACTCAATGTGCCAGCAAATTTGGAAAACTCAGCAGTGGCCATGGAACTGGAAAAGGTCAGTTTTCATTCCAATTCTAGAGAAAGGCAATGCCAAAGAATGTTCAAACCACTGCACAACTGCACTTACCTCACATGCTAGTAAAGTAATGCTCAAATTCTCCAAGCTAGGCTTCAGTGATACATGAACTAGGAATTTCCAGATGCTCAAGCCAGATGTAGAAAAGGCAGAGGAACCAGAGATCAAATTGCCAACATCCACTGGATCATCGGAAAAGCAGGAGAATTTCAGAAAAACATCTACTTCATCAACTATGCTAAAGTCTTTGACTGTGTGGATCACAACAAACTGGAAAATTCTTAAAGAGATGAGAATACCAGACCACCTTACCTGCCTCCTGAGAAATCTGCATGCAGGTCAAGAAGCAACAGTTAGAACCAGATATGGAACAATGGACTGGTTCCAAATTGGGAAAGGAGTACATCAAGGCTATTTATTGTCACCTTGCTTATTTAACTTATATGCAGAGTACATTCTGGGAAATGTTGGGATGGATAAAACACAAGCTGGAATCAAGATTGCTGGGAGAAATATCAATAATCTCAGATATGCAGGTGATACCACCTTTACAGCAGAAAGCAAAGAGGAACTAAAGAGCCTCTTGATGAAGGTGAAAGAGAGTGAAAAGCTGGCTTAAAACCCAACTTTCAAAGAACAAAGATCAGGGCATCCAGTCCCATTACTTCATGGCAAATAGATGAGACACAACAGAAACAGTGACAGACTTTATTTTGGTGGGTCTCCAAAATCACTGCAGATGATGACTGCAGCCATGAAATTAAAAGATGCTTGCTCCTTGGAAGAAAAATTATGACAAACCTAGATAGCATATTCAAAAGCAGAGACATTACTTGGCCAACAAAGGTCTGTCTAGACAAAGCTATGGTTTTTCCAGTAGTCATGTATGGATGTGAGAGTTGGACTATAAAGAAAGCTGAGCGCTGAAGAATTGGTGCTTTTGAACTGTGGTGTTAGAGAAGACTCTTGAGAGTCCCTTGGACTGCAAGGAGATTAAACCAGTCAATCCTAAAGGAAATCAGTCCTGAATATTCATTGGAAGGACTGATGCTGAAGATCCAATACTTTGGCCACCTGATGTGAAGAACTGACTCATTGGTAAAGACCCTGATTCTGGGAAAGACTGAAGGCAGGAGGAGAAGGGGACGACAGACGATGAGATGGCTGGATGGCATCACCGACTTGATGGACATGAGTTTGAATAAGCTCGGGGAGTTGGTGATGGACAGGGAAGCCTGGAGTGCTGCGGTCCATGGGATCACAAAGAGGTGGACATAACTGAGCAACTGAACTGCACTCACTTATAGACCAAGTCCGTGAAACCTATGAAAGGACATTCCATGATACATTACTTCATGGGGGCATTAATTAGTAGGTAGTCCCTGAATAAAAGACTCCATGGGTAAATAATTTAGAGAAATGACTGAACAAAGAAAGTTTACTCACTGAACAAAGAAAGTTTAACTTACTGTAGGATTTCTCAGAGCTTTTAATGGTCTAATGTTTGTGAATCTCAAAGACAGAGTAACAAATTGCAAGCCACTCTCCGGATCTCACTTGACTCGTCTTTTCATGTATCAGCTATATATACAACTAATTAGATATTCACATTCTCTCTGACCTATTTCTCCCCATTGTCATCATCCCAGGATTAACCCTCCCTTGTCATCTTTATCTGCCAGCCTCCTACCTGACCACCTTGCCTTTCTCATTCCTCAGGTCAGTCCTCCAGAGCAGAGCTCAGAAAACTGCAGCCCACAGACAAAGCTAACCAGTTTCCTGTTTCTTCATAGCTAATGAGCCAAGAATTTCTTTTTAATTTTTATATGGTTACATTTTAAATGGTTATATAAATACACATTTTAAATGGTTATATAAATACTTACATGGTAGCCTCAAGGTTGTCTCCTGGCCTTTAAAGCTTCAGACATTTACTATCTGTCTTTTTTTTTTTTTTTTTATGGACGGAGGTTCGTGACATTGTACAGGAGACAGGGATCATATCTGTCTCTTTAAAAGAGAGTTTGCACACTCCTGCTTGACCCTCTTATTGGACGCATTATTCTTAAACCCCCTACATTTTGTGTAAGATCTTCTCATAAATTGCTCTTCCTTGTTTAGCCTGGATGTTTTGAAAACTATGGACAAGTAAAATCATCTCATGAAACAGTCCTCACTCACCAAGTAGGGAAGAAAGGCCCCTCTTTTGGATTCTGAGAAAGAAGAAAACTGCTGTCACCCACTGGCTCTGGAGCAAAATCAGGAAAGAGTGAAAGTACATGAAGTCCCTTCCTGGGGATACAACAATGTGTGCTAGATAGTGATCAGGTAGAAAGAATGATTAATTTTGTCAGAGTAGAATCACCAGGCAGGAAGGGGGAAGGTACAGACAGGGAGGAGCTGGTCAGTGTTTCACCACTGGCTTTGCAAGAAGATGTGGAATGGGAGATGAAATGCTGATTTTTACCATGCAAATACTCCCACTCTGCTGGTTTTATGTTATCAGCCTGACATCACTGGATTCAGAGTCCGGAGAGACACAATCAGCTTTCACTTTAGCATGCCTGGAACAGGACAGACAGGAACCAAAGCAGGAAAAGCAAGGACCTCTTTCTTGGAGCTTCTGTACCCTGACCACTGAGAAGAAAAACCTCATCACCTGGAGTGGTGATTCGGAATCATGTCGACAGCTGGTCCTTGCTGTAAATCTGAAGTTTGAGAAATTGTCATCTGCTCCCTTTGTGATGTCATTTCTTCATAGGAGCTGGGGAGGTCTACCCTGTGTCTATGCGGAAATTCCTTCAATTTCTTCCAGAGTGAGAAATACTTTTGAGAAATAAATCAAGGAAATATTTGGGGTGTTTCCAGTTTGGGGCTATGAAAATTGTTGTATAAGTTCTTTTGTAGACATATGTTCTTATTTCTCTTAGGTATGTGGCATTACTTGGTCATAGGATACGTAGATTTTTTTTTTTTTAACCTTTATAAGGAACTGCCAAAACTTTTCCAAAGTGGTTGCACCAATTTTTTACTCCAACCAGCAATGTCAGACTGCCAGTGTGTCCACATCTTCAGCAGCACTCGGCGCTGCAAGTCTTTCATTCTAGCCATTCCAGTGGGTGTGAGCTGGTATCTCCCTGTGGTTTTAATTTGGATTTCTCAGATGACTAATGATGTTGAGCAGTTTTTCACATGCTCATCAGATGTATACCCAGAAGTGGGATTGCTGGATCATATGGCAATTCTATTTTGAATCTTTTGAGGAAACTCCATACTGCTTTCCATAATGGCTGTACCAATTTACTTTCTGAATCCTGATTATTCTGAATTCTTTGTCAAACAGCTCATAAACAGCCTATTTCTTTAGGGTCAGTTATTGGAGCCATTTTCGTTTCTCTTAGTGGTGTTGTGTTTACCTGACTCTCTGTGATCTTTGATTCCTGTGCTGGTATCTGAGCATCTGAGTAAGTAGTCTCCCCTCCAGTCTTTTCATCAGGGCCTATCCTTCACCAGTCAGCTCAGCTTGGGGTAACGGTCAGGTCACCTGGCAGGGTCCATAGGCATGTAGGGCTTACTATCAGGATTTCTAGTTGGGTGAGGCCACTTCCTGTGCTCTGAGGTTAAGAAGGGGTGCTGCTGGCTGGGCTCCACAGTTGAAGGCACTCTCTGGCCTCTGCAACCAGCTTTACAAAGTCACTGTTATGTTTCCTAGGAGGTTGGTGCTGGTTGTACTATGCAACTGGGCAGGGCTACAGACCAAGCACCATGATTGCTTCAGATCAGATAGGGGTCTCAGGCTATGCTACCCAATGGGATGGTACCACCAGTTGGACTCCATATTCAGGCAGAGCTGCAGGAAGGGTTTCATAGACAGATGGGGCCACAGGCTGGGTATCGTGATCACACAGGCCAATATCTGTGCTCTGCTGTTGGGCAAAGCCCAGCTGGGCTTGCAGCTGTAGGCTGCAGTTAGGTGGGGCTAGAAACTGTACTATATTGTTGGGGGATCACTGTCTGGGGTCCTTCCCCTGGAGAGGCTTCAGGCTGTATTCAGCAATTGGCGGGGCCACAGACTGGGATCTGTGGCAGGGCAAGGCTGTAAGCTGGGCTCCATGACTCCGCTGCAGGGTGGTACCACAGGCTGCACTCAAAGGCTCTCTTAGGTGGGGCCTTTGAGTTATGTGGGCCCAAAGGCTTTGCTCAACAGTTGGGCAGGGTAGCAGGCTTGGCTCCATGCCAAGGTTGTAGGATGGACTCTGTGGGACCACAAATCAAAGCCAGGATTCTGGAAGGCTGCCTGGCCTGACTCAGCATCCTCACAGCTCCCAAGTCCATGGTCCAGCAATACATCCCAGTGGTCCAGGAAAGAAACCACACCCCTTTCCCCATCCTCAGCATCTCCAAGATCCCTCCTAAATCTGATGCTAGAACATAAGACAGTGCTTCTGGCCAGTTCTCACTAGTTTTACCTCGTATCCACACTTTCTCTTTGCCATCCCTCCTTCCCCAGCCACCTCTGCCCAGAACAGGAGTGCTAGTTCTCTTTGACCCCGTGCCCTCCTGCCTTAGGCCAGCTAGGAGGTCACTCCACAAGGAAAGTGAAATCTTTAATAGTCCAACTATCAAATCAAAGCTATTTTTCAAGCAATGAGAATTGTAGTAAAATACACATCCAAAGAAACCAACCAGTGATGTGCTCAATACATAACTTGTATTATCATTAAAGGTCAACAATCAGTCATCAGTGAGGATTGAGACAATTATGTGAAACTAAATCTCTACCAGCCAATGAGAACCAGGAAAAGGTGGCCGGTTTGCCATCAGGGAGTCATCTGGCCTCAAGAGCTCATTGTCCTGGCAAATGAGAATTAGACTCTAATTATTCCATTGGCAGATTTCAGAAATTGTTAAAATATACTCTCTGTCACAGTGTCAAAACAATTATTTGCTTGCTTGAGCAAGTGTCAGGCATTGTAAAGTGTGTACGTTCTTGTGAAAATAAGTGGGAAACTCAGAAATTGGAGGTATAAGCTGAGGCACTAATTATAGCATATGCAGTTTCCTAAAGTCAGGAGAGGAAAAGAGAAGCACGCTGATTTTCCTTTCCCTTTTTTGTTTCCCTGAGACTGTGAATTCTAAGCACACAGGAATTCACCACCTGAACTGCAGAGAGGGGCTCCCAGCCCCTTGTCTCTCACCCTTGCCTTTGAACCATCACTGGTCCTTAAAAGTGCATCAATTTTCTCTGCACAGTCTGTGGACTTCACCTGTATTACCTCCTTTGATCCTCCACAACAGCCTATACGTTCAACCAGGTGGTGGCCTGTCCCATTTTGCAAATGCAAAAACTAACTAATGAGTGGTGTTCCAAGTCTCCTGACTCCAGGAGACACACTCTTTTTCTACATGACTTCAAAATGGAGCTGCCTTTCTTCCTGGTCCCTAGAATAACCTTCCTGTTGCTGTTTAATAGACTCTAAGACCCTTGGACAGATAGGAAATAAAACAGGCATCAACACAGTGCCCTTTGAGCTGGTCACAACTAACTAATAGACACTGAGTGGTTGACGGGCTAAAATAAGAGCACCAGGAAGCCACTCCCCACCCCACAAAATCAAGAAGTGCTCAATTCAATCAGTGTTGACTAGCCTGCTATGCACAAGACATGTATAAGCGGGTGTATTACCCCTGAAACGAGGCAAGATTTCTTCTCTTAAGGTCTTCCCGCTTGAGTCAAAGAGATAGACATGTTCTTACTTTCTGAATATAATGGCAGCTCCTGTGAAGGTACAAAATGTTCAAAAATCAAAGAGGAGCAAGAAATAGTCACAACTTAGGGTCAAAGGACTCTTCTTTTCAATGATTATAAAGGACCTCCCATGAGAAGCGTAGCTCATGCACACTGTGGCCATCTTCATACGCCACAAGAATGAGAACCACCCACCTGGGCCACTCCAACCCCCAGAGTCATCCTTTGGTTCTGAAAAGAACCAGCACGGGTTCATTGCGGATGAGCGGGAGTTGGTGACACCCTGCCAGGGCCCCTTTACAGGTTGGTATTGTCCCCCAGATATTATGAGTATTGACTGTCATGAGCTTCAAATGTGCCTTCCTTCAGCGAACTGCCCTCAGCTGACGTGAGCCTCCTGGCCTCAGGAGCTGTGTCCCCACCCCAGGGACGACTCCCAGCAAGGACTAGTGGAGGTCAGTCAGCCTCCTGGCCTCAGGGTAGGGACCATTCCATGATGAAGTTTATGCTCCAGGGCTGCCTCTGGTTCAGGCCAATCTGAGTGTCCTGAGACCACATCCTTGCTCGCCCTTTCCCTCCTTTCTCCTGCCCCCTGCCTCATTCTAAGTTTCTCCTAAAAGCACCCCCTTCATAAAACCAGGGGCCCAAGCCCTGGCTCAGGCTCTGCTTCTTAGAGCCATGACAATTACCTGCTCTTGCAGAGCCTTGTTTCCTCACATATAAAGCTCATCATGTGTGGTCACAAGTGGTCATGAAAACCAGCTGATATGTCATTCAAGATCACTGTACAATTTCTGGGCTCAATTAATCATGGCATTCCCCCCCTACCTCCTTTCATTTAGATTTCAGGAGGATTTCTGGTCTTGAAACAGATATTGAACACAGAGACCCTGGGATATTGAACACAGAGACCCCGGGCAGCTGCAGGGCCCAACAAGCAGCCAGGCGTTTGTCATCACAGGAGCCAGCCAACCGGCTTGGACCAGAGAGCAAGTCAGGACTTGTGCCAACCAAGTGCACTTTGTACCCCATTTATCATGACAGGTGGGGGCAGGGAGCTGGTTGAGGACTGGTTGGGGGGCCAGGTGGCTGGGGCAGCAGAGCCATTGGCAGAGTTTTCAATTCAGGACATTTGTAGGTTAGTGCTGCTGTTCAGCTTTTTAAGCAGAGGGGCAGAGAGATCACCCACAGGATGAAACAGCTTCCTCTGAAATGTTGCCTCCTAACTCCACTGTTTCATCTCCGACGGCTTCTGCCTCCGTCTGCCCTCTCCTTTCAGGCCGTCTTCCCACCGTCAGCGCAGGGCGAGCCCGAGCTGATGAGGGCACCTGGCTTTTGTGGCAGCTCTTCAAAGCTGGAGGTCAGGTGTGTTTCTAGGATTTAATTAAGCTGGAAATGAAACCCAGCCCTGGAGTGGCTCATCGTCTTTATTATCACATTTCTTACTGCTTGTCAGGCCACACAGTGGCTCCAGGTCTTGAAAAGGAAAACGCGTGATGCTTCCTAGGAAGGGCTCAGTTCATCTGTTTCACACAGCATTTCCTCCATTTTAGCAGGATGGGAAAAAAGACAGTATTCAGGGACATTTCTCGGGAAAAGAATGACCTTACAACGAACAAAGGAAAATGTATTTTGAAATAACACACGGTTTCAAGTATATTTTCTTATTATAAAATGTGCCCATGATAAAAATGTGTAAGATACAAACACATAAGAAAAAAGAAGTCATTTGTGATCTTACCGATGAGAAATACCACTGTTAAATATATGGTCTCCTTCCTGTTAAGTAAGGCTTAAGGGCGTGGGGCTTCCCTGGTGGCTCAGATGGTAAAGAATCCGCCTGCAGTGCAAGTGACCCAGATTCGATCCCTGGGTCAGAAAGGTCCCCTGGAGAAGGAAACGGCAACCCACTCCAGTATTCTTGCCTAGAGAATTCCATGAACAGAGGAGCCTGGCAGGCTCTATAGTCCATGGGTCACAAAGACTCAGACACAGCTGAGCAACTAACATTTTCACTTTATTTCAGGGAAAGACAGACAAAGAAAGAGTCCCCTCTTTGGGGTAGAAGAGTCCTGTTCCTATAAGGGTTATGATCCACTCTATAATCCTTTGTTTTCTTCTCCTGGTCACTCCACTCCACACAGTGTGTGGGGATCTTAGCTTCCTGATCAGGGCCTGAACCCAAGCCCCCTGCATTGAAAGTGTGAAGTCTTAACCACTGGACTGCCAGGGAAATTCCACCCTGTTGTTGTTTTTTTTTTAAGTGTATGGATATATTCACTAATATTATTTCACATTGGATGCTAATTCACTAAGATCAACGAGCTTCCCCACCCCACTTTCAGGCAACCCAGAACCAGGAAAAATCATCAGGCCTTCAAAGAATGTCCATGCTTGGTAATACTGCAGACTATCACATTACAGGCATGTTTTCCGTGCCTAATAACATATTCTATAGTCTCTCAGATTAATCAAATGAGATGAGGGGATTTAGACACTGCTGTGCTCTGAGAAGGGGGCTTAACAGGCTCCCAAAGTAATATCGTTTGACATTCGGAGCTAGCAGACTGCAACTGCAGAGGGCATTCGTTTTTTAGACTGATTTGTGTTCGGCGGGTGGCAGTCCCCTTCACGTCCCCTTAGTGTGGCAAGGCTTGGAAGCCACGGGGCACTGACCTTTCTCACTCTGGAGATGTGATTGCTTTCACACTGATCGCACAGAAACACTTAGCAAACCTCATAGTGTTAACTCCATTCCCACACCGGCAAGGCTGGCATTTCATGACTGTCATCTGGCATTAGCCAGCTGAAAACTCACTAAGATGGGGAAGCTGTGCCGAATTAATAACTTCGAAGGGAGTCATTTAATCAGTTTTCATGCAACTTGGCTAAAGGCAAGTCATAGAATCATAGACTGTGGAAGATGGAAGGCGTTTTCGAGAACTTCTCATCCAGCGCCTTCATTTTACAAGTAAAGGAAACTGAGGACTAGAGATGGGGAGGGATTTTTTTTTTTCCAGGTCACAGAGCTAGGATGGAATAGAGGTTTTCAACCCTACCTGTTAGCTGCACCAGATCTTAAATGAAATCACACATGACCACTACAATGTACATGAGACATCTAAGAAACAGCACTGTGACTGAAGCAGGGTTGGCCTCCAAAGCTTCCCTGCTCCTCGTTCAGCTCAACTATGAGAATCTCGGGGAAGCCCTGAGTCTCCAGGAGGCACAAATCCAAACCATCTCCCTATGACCCACTGGCTCCAGTAACATTTCCTGTACCTCCAAATATTCTTTATATAAACAATATACATTAGACTGATAAATAACTCAAATTAGAAACAGAAATCTCACAGTCTTTTCATTTGCAATAGGAAGACATTAATGGTCCCTGTGACAGCAAGTGAAATACCCATTATAAGTTGGACAGAAAATGCAAATAAGTAGGCATGGTGATAGCCTCTCCCAGCATCAGTTTTAGCCACTATAAAAGGTTATGTGGTTTAGGTAGGCTAAGCCCAGCGCTGGCTCCAGAAGTAATTCAGAACTGGCCCAAGACAGTTAGCTCTGGGTAACCACTGAAGCGGCAAACATCAAGAGTAACTCAGATCCATTGAGTAAGGCCAACACTGACCTTGGCTTGGGCAAATAAAATAAGGTTTACTAACTGAAGGATACAGAAGGAAGTCAGGGTGATAAAAGCAGATAACAGCAGAGAGGACTGTCTAACCAAAGGGGAACTGAGTTACCCTTTCCTTATTAGTTAGGCCAAGAAGTTCTTAAACTAGCAATGAGGTCTTTCTTCTAGCATAATTACAACTCATCATTATAGAGATTGGCTCAAAGACAGACATGTGCCTTAGTTGGTCTCATCAGAGGAATGCTCAGTATTTTTGTTTGACAGCTTAGGTAGAGATATTCTTTTCCAGTGATATTAACGAACAACCAA
Source organism: Oryx dammah (assembly GCF_014754425.2). Classification (NCBI taxonomy): domain Eukaryota; kingdom Metazoa; phylum Chordata; class Mammalia; order Artiodactyla; family Bovidae; genus Oryx; species Oryx dammah. The sequence goes on from NW_024070193.1 coordinate 51,855,522, forward strand.
GTGGAGCTTTTTTCATATTATCTGCCTTCCTAGTGGCAAAAGGGGACCCCACCTTAGGATAAAGCTGACACCATGGACAGAATAACAAAACCAGAAAGAAACTCATTTCTTCTTGGCATCATGGAGCTCCTTGATCAACCATCATCTAAAGTCAGCACTTCTGGAATTTACATTCCACAAGCCAATACATTTCCTTTATTGAAACCAGACTGATTTGTGTTCTTCCACACTCGCAATGGAGGGTACTCTTATTCATATGCAAACATATGGTGGTTCCCAATTTCACGCATTTAAATGCTTCTAATCTCATGAGGGAAATTCACTTTAAGAATTATGCAGTATTAGGCCAGTAAATCCAATCCTTCAGTCAACAGTTCAGGTCAACAAACATGATGTGGAAGCCTACTCTGCCAGAAAATGTGTTAGGCAGGGAGCCCAAATGGAAACCCTGCTCTCGAGGCAATAACTTCTAACCAAATACTGACAGTAGCAATGAAGTTAGAGGGTCTGCAAGTTATTTTTCAATATTTCAAAAGATCCAAGAAAAAAATAATCACATCTTTAACCAGAATAAGACTAGACTGACTGTGTATAGGACGCTGATTACTTTTGAATGTGGTAACTCTGGTTATTCTAAAGTTCAGCTTGTTTCCATGTCCTGGCTATTATAAACAGTGCTGCGATGAACATTGGGGTACACGTGTCTCTTTCAATCCTAGATGTCCATCAGCAGACGAATGGATAAGAAATCAGTGGTACATATACACAATGGAGAATTACTCAGCCATTAAAAAGAATACATTTGAATCAGTTCTAATGAAGTGGATGAAACTGGAGCTGATCATACAGAGTGAAGTAAGCCAGAAAGAAAAACACCAATACAGTATACTAACACATATATATGGAATTTAGAAAGATGGTAATGATAACCCTGTATGCAAGACAGCAAAAGAGACACAGATGGAAAGAACAGACTTTTGGACTCTGTGGGAGAGGGTGGGATGATTTGGGAGAATGGCATTGAAACATGTATACTATCATGTAAGATGCTTGGGGCTGGTGCACTGGGATGACCCAGAGAGATGATATGGGGAGGGAGGTGGGAGCGGGGTTCAGGGTTGGGAACTCATGTACACCTGTGGTGGATTCATGTCAATGTATGGCAAAACCAATACAGTATTGTAAAGTAAAAAAATTAAAAAAATTAAAATATAAATAAATAAAGTTCAGATTGGAAGTTAGAAATGGAAAAATGAATCTGAATTGTGTTTTCTTTTTATGGCAGAAAATCTTCCAATGTAGGGAGATTCTGTTAGAAAGAAGGAAAAAAATGAGAGAAGGAGGTGGTGGGAGGGAGGAAGGGAGGGAAAAAAAGGAAGAAAGTCATTAAATCAATGCAATGGGGAGGGGTGGATTGATCTGTAAATCAGTCCTTTCACACTTGCTAAGGTGTCCTCAACTTTATTCTTCTGAATGACATCATTTCTACCACTGGTAACTTGCAAGAAAAGTTACCTTTGAAAACACCCAGAAACAAGACACCAATAAAGATGAATAAGGAACTTCGCTTTCCCTCTACCTCACAACACAAGAACAACATGATATACAGAATTCTCAAAGAGGTATACATTTCCTAGAGCTGCCATAACAAATTACACACACTGGTGGCTTCAAACAACAGAAGTATATTCTGCCGCACTTTAGGAGGCTGGAAGCGTGACTCACAGTGTGAGGCCTGACTCCCACCCCAGGCTCCAGTGGGGAGGCCTGTGCAGTCTCCTCTGGTGGGGTCTGGGGGCTCCCAGAATTCCCTGGCCTGTGACAGGATGACGCCAATCTCTGCCTGTCTCCACTTGGCCTTCTCTGCTCATCTCCGTGTGTCAACCCTCCTCTCTTTTCTCTTCCAAGGGTAACTCACTCCAAATCCAGGATGATTTCACCTGGAAACCTTACCTTCATTCCATCTTCAAAGCCCCTATCCCCAAGACGGCCACACTTAGGATTGGAATGTACCTTTGTGAGTGGCAGTATTTAAGGTTCTGATTCTGCAAAAGCATCCTTCTGATCATTTGGACACTTGTATTTTCGACTGAGAAGTGTTGCTCGATCAACTCTTTACGACCCCATGGACTGTAAGCCGCTGGCTCCTCTGTTCATGGGGATTCTCCAAGCAAGAATACTGGAATGGGTAGCCATTCCCTTCTCCAGGGGATCTTCCTGACCCAGGGATCGAACCCAGGTCTCCTGCATGCAGGCAGATTCTTTACCATCTGAGCCACCAGGCAAGAAACCACCATCTAAACTATCACCAGCCCCTCGAAAGCAGTACAACTGAAACTCATTCCTCCCAAAAGTGTTTCTCTTCCTGCACCTCTCACTGTTAATGTCCCACATTGAATCAGTTTCTCTGCTCTGTTTTCCACCTGGAATTTCCCTTGTGTCCACTTCTTTTCCATTCCACAACCACTGTTTCAATGCTTCCCAAGCATCAGCCTGACAGTTGACTCCCTGACCTTGGCTTCATCACTCCCTACCTCTAATCCATCCTCCCCACCACTGAATGATTGACTTTCCTAAAACAACAATCTGTACAAAACTTAACAATGACTTTCCCCTCTCATCTCTCATCAGACCTCACACTTACTTCAAGGATTATTTCAGCCACTTACATGCCACCCAATCCAAGAAACTCTGTCATCTCCCAAGGAGACATTTGCTCTTTTCTGAATTCCCATAATTCCTCTCCCCCAACTTGCAGTATTTAAGCAATTGTTATTTTTAGACAGTGATCTACAGTTATTTCCACCAAGGGCTGGTCTTTACCTCCCTAGAAATAGACACAAATTGAGTCATTTATTGGTTACTTCCTGAGCTTTTCTTTTCATCCCTATTATTCTGAAAATGGATGCTCACTGGTAAGTTGGATCCTGGCATGGTCCTACCTCCCACCCTGCTGTAGTTGACTGGACACAGGTGTGTGACAATTAGACTCTCTTCAGTGAACTTGAACGTTGACTCACAAAAAGCTCAAAACTTACAAAAATAGTATACAGTCCCCATGTACTCTTTGCCCAGCTTCCCTGATGGTATCATCTTTCCTCTAGCATATTGTCCAAACAAACTGTAATATTAAATATAACATACAGTCCAAATATAACATATACTCTAAACTGACTGTAATATTTCATTTTCATAGTATTTTACAAAAATATCCATGTGTGACACATTAGAATTTTTAAAAACCAGTTGTTTACCACAGGTTATCTGGGGGAAAAGCTAGTTTACAGAATCTTATACAAAAGAAATTGAAGGTAGTGACAGAAATTGAAAAGAGAATAAAAGTCCCACAGTTTTTTGGACCGACTGGTTTGATCAAGTCCCTATTCAACCCCTAGACTAGTTGTGGGCAAATTCTAGAAACTGGTTTAATAATGATTAACCTTAAAAAAAGGAGATAATTATTCTGTATTACAGAACTATAAGAACCAAATGATATAATGTTTTCAAAGGTACTCTGAAAAGTACTTATAAACATAAGCCAGTGTTCTTTCCACACCAATAAAATCATATTTATGTCTAACTTACAGTAGTGTACCATCTTAATACATAGACTGCATCTCAATATAGTGCAATTATAAGAACTCCTTATTTTATAGGTGCTTGACAATTTTCAAGACCCTCCCACACACATATAAACCTATAATTCTAAATATGTCTGTTTAATCTTCACAAGGTGGTTTTCCCAGTTTTACCCAGAAAGCTCAGGAATGTCAAGCCACCCACACAGAGTCAAGCAGCCAGAAGGAGAGTCAGGACAGGAACCCAGGTTTGCTTTCTCTGAACTCAGCTCCCTTTCTCTTCCCCACATCAATGTGCATTTTGCAAAAGCCTAACATTAGCTCTACTCTGCAGTAATCCACCAACCCAGGGGAAGGGAAAAGATAATTTGTGCAGATTTTACAACTTACACTACTCACTTAAAAGACCTACTTAAAGAAAATACTCAGTGTTTTATGATAGTCGGACTCTGTAACATGATTTCCTCTCATTTATATGTAATTCTGTCCTTTCCTTCCCCCTTTCCCCAAAGTGGCACCATAGAGGTTGCTAAGCAATTGTCCCTGACAAGGTCTCAGCGTCTGTCAATAAAGTGAAACGTTCTCCCATTCTCTGTTCCCTTTTAGTACTGAGGAGGGTGTCAATCAAAGAACATCAGTAAATGCTGGCTTTTGAGAGAAGGCAGAGAGGCCCTGACAGGTGGGGAATAAAAGATGACTATTTTTAAACTAACAAGTCCTTTCTTAAAGTAAGACAAGTTAACTAAGAGACAAGTTTCACTGCTCTGCTTTTCTAGGAGGTGAAAAGGCTCCTTCAGGTCAAACCACCATCCTGATTGGGGAAGGATGTCTTGTTTGTCCAGAGAGCAATTTTCAATGGTGTGCTACAGCTCTTTGTAAATCCAAGAGAAAAACACCTCAACAAATAGGTATCTAAAAATAAGGCTCATGGATTTAGAAGATTCTCAAAAGCTTGGCCATCACAGCTGACTAAGTAAGACCTCCAAAGAATGGAGAATTGGTATGAAGGGTGAATGTGATTAAATGGTATCAAGTTTATCAACCTATGTTTATATTCAATAAATACAATCCAAGTCACTGTATGTATACCCCTAACAGTGGCTGCCACCTTTGTGCAAAGCACTGAACCTACACAAAGACAAATACACAGAGATTAAGATAAAGGGACTTTTATACCCCTACAAAGGTATAATCTGATACAGAATTAATATCTGCATGCAGACCTACAAGGCAGAACATCTAGTTAAGCCAGAGAATATCTGTCTTATGTGTAAGATGGAAATTATCAATCAAACCACTACTCTATCCACCTCCTCCCTAAAAGGAACTTTCAAACTGTCTTACCCCAAAGGGACCGAGTTCTCAGAACACACAGCTCAGTTACCTTAGAACATACCAAGTTGCTCTTGAGCCTGCACCTGAATCATTTTCTGAATAGACTCATTAACCTTTGTTCAAACATAAGCATATGTTCCTAGCAGGTGGCAGCTTCCTTCAGTCCCTGGTAATATCAAGATAATGCCAGCACAAACACAGAAATGTCACTGTTGCCAAATTTTTAAGTTACACAGACATGTTATCATCACAGGACATGGGAAATGGCACATGGTAAATTTCTGCACAGAGAGCAAATGCCTGTGAGGAAGATAATACAGTGGGCTCAAGACACAGACCCATGAGGGTCAAGTGGAAAGATAACTGACTTGGTGAGGCCGTGAGAATGGAGGTGGCTGGAAAGAGCCAACCCAGGGACAAGTATTGAATTGCCCAGCAGAGTGGCACCACGGAGCACTGGATTTCCCACACCAATGCCAAGCCAGGACTTGTGAGAACAGCCCCTAAAGAGAAGTATGGGACACACTTTTACCAATATAATCTCGTAACTTTAAAGAAAAGATAAGAGACTTGCTTTTGGCTTACATATTTTTCGGAGTAAGAAACAAGGCATTCCGGATAATATGTATGTTTGGTTGTTAGTTTTTAATCTTCCTGGCATTTAGTGTCCCCAGAGTGTTTAATCTCTCAACCCAAACTTCTCTTCCAGCCCAGTCTCTAGCCTCAGACCCAAACAGAATTTCAGAGTATCTTGGGACCCAGGTTTCAATAGCACCTTAACACAGTTACCTAAATTGGGAACCCTCGGGCTGACTGGTCTCATTTCCAGTCTCAGCCGGTCACTCGCATGTCAGGGAATGGTACCCATGCCTGTTTCATCTACGGAAATGGAACCAGTGTGGTGCGGTAGAAGGAGGGTGAGCTTTGAGGTCACTGATCCTAGTTTGGGCTCTATGCTTTCTCTTTGAGCTCCACATGGCTCCTCTTTAAGATAAGGCTAGTTAACGCCCACACAAGAGAGTTGTCAAAAGAACTAAGTAAAATGCCTATCCCAATATTTACCACATAGAGTGTAGTGGCTCAGTTGTGTCTGACTCTTTGCCATCCAATGGACTGAGGCTTTGGGTCCCACCAGGCTCCTCTGTCCATCGACTTCCTCCAGGCAAGAATACTGGAGTGGATTACCAGTGCCTTCTCCAAGGGATCTTCCCAACCCCGGATCGAACCTGAGGGTTTAACTGGTCCCCCCGGGCAGCGCTAGTAACCCACCTGCCAATGTGGGAGACACAAGAGACACCGGTTCCACGTTTGGGCCGGGAAGATCCCCTGAAGGAGGAAATGGCAACCCTCTCCAGTATTCTTGCCTGGGAAATCCTATGGACAGAGGAGCCTGGGGGGCTACAGTCCATGGGGCCACAGAGTCAGACACGACTGAGCGACTGAGCATGCACACAGGTGCTTAATAAATGCCAGTCTGCAGCCTTCCATCCGCATCTGAGGCGGACGATTGATTCAGCTTTGTATCATCAACGACACGGAACTTAATATATTGTAAAGTGCTCTTTATTTTTTTAAAATCATTTTCATGTTCATTGTGATCACCATTCAACCCATCCCCCAGCTAAGTCCTCCTTCAACGTGACCAATAACCCACATAATACACTACAGTTTTGCTAAGCAGCTAAATAACTGTGAAAGAGAATAATGCAAAGAATACATAGATAACCTTGTCCTTGACCTCTGAAAGCGGCAATAGGAATGGTGTGATGTTATGTGAGGGAACATATCAAATCGCATGGAAAGCTTGCACCTTCCAGGTTACGCAGAAACAGAGACGGGTCTCCATGTAGTGACCCGCCGTTCTCTGCAGTGCTCACTGATTCTATACTATGACTTGTGGTTTAAAAAGACCAGTCTATTATCCACAATTCTGTTACCCATCCCCTGCAGCTGTGTGTGTGTATAAGCAGGTGGGAGCATGGAGATGGCTCCCCCATGTGGGGGACAGACCTTCGCGCAAACACTAGTCTACACAGGAGGTCTGAGCACTGCCTCGGTGTCCCTCACATGACCCCCAAATCGGAGTAATGTCACTGTCTTAAAGAAACTCAGAAACATATCCCTAGCTGTCTGACAGAGATGACCAGACCTTGAGGATGAGAGAAAGAAGGCTAGAATTACAAACAAAACCCCGAAGGTGACAGTTGCAGCCTTCCCGCCTCTCTCCATGCTTACAATGGCTGAGAGGTGCGTGGGTGAGGTGCTTCTGGCAATTGCAGAAGCACTCCACGTTGCCCCTGACCTGTGCTTCTCAAACAGTGCTACACCCACCATACTTTAAAATTTGATTTGAATTCCAAGATAAGTACTTCTCCTACTGAAAATGTTACAAAAGCAAAATTGAGAATTGTCACAAATTCCATTTTCAGTAAAACCAGGACAGCTATAATCTACAGATTCCAAAAAATCTGCATAAGGGCCCCCAAAAGCCCCTGAAATGCGGCAGAGGCTGTGCAAGAGGTAACAAGAATAAGCATGGGGTGCAAAGGCCCAGCAGAGGCCTATCTCAGAAAGTTCCAGTAAAAAGATATGCTTCCTGGATATGAGGACTCCTCCTGAGGCAAATGACATCTCATGGTTGTCACAAAGAGTGCAGAAATTGGGGTACACAGCCAGGAAGAAAAAGCCCTCTAGGACTCAATCTGATTTGGAAAGACAGAGGAAATGAGGCTATACTCAGAAAAAAGGAAAAAAAAAAAAAGCACGGAAAAAAAAAAAGCACAGAAAAACTGTATTTTCAGGAAGCAGTCTGTCTCTGCGGCAGCAAAACAAAGAAAACCCTTGGGTTGAGACATCTGGAAATCTAGTCTGGGCATCCCATACCCACTCCCACCATCACCAAGGAGCTGCCACCAGGAGCTCATCCAGGAAAGTAAAACTGATTTAAATATGAATAGTAAAGAGATATAGAAAAGATATCAACACAAACTTACTATAAGAAAAACAGGAGAGAGGGGCCAAACTTACCAACAGACAAAAACTTTTATGAGAAAAATGGTGCCACCGAGCAGATTGAAACTGTGACCAAACATTTTACCAGAATTTATATTCAATATTAATGAAATACCTCACTGAATAAGGACCACAATGCAAAAGTGGAGAAATTCAAGGAAAAGATGATGAAACCACAGAAATATTGTTCTTTCTCATTAGCTTCTCTTTAGGTCATTGTTAAGTAGAGACATATTTAACTGTACAAAGAAAGCACTTTCTTCAGTTCATCGGCTAATATCAGGTAATAAAAGAAGAGAAAGTTTTAGGAAGTAGATAATAGTAATTTATATTGAGCACCTATTTGGCAAGTAACAGATGCCTGGAAGAGTAGGCGGTGACCTCCCTGACAGTCCAGCAGTGAGACTTCGTCTTCCAATGAAGGGGGTGAGGGTTTGACACCTGGTCAGGGAGCTAAGACCCCTTATGTGTTGAGGTAAAAAAAACAAAACCATAAAACAGAAGCAATATTGTAACAAATTCAATAAAGACTTTAAAAATAGTCCACATCAAAAAAAAAATCTTAAAAAGAAAGTAGGTGGCCATAGAAAATTCTAAGTATGGAAGTAACTACTAAAACAAAAATTCAAACCTTTATAAATTACAGAACCACAAACCAACACAGAAAAAGAGCAAGCTTCATAGTGAACGACTTTTTTAAAAAAAGAAAAGAGAAAACAAATGTAAAATAATTTAACATAATCAAATCAAATGCATTTGTTATATTAAAAAAATAAATGAGAAAACGTATGTATTAAAAGAAAGAAATGTTCAGAGTGGCTCACAAAGCAAAACTGAACTCTGCCAAAATTAAACAGACACGTGTTTTTGGATGAGGTTTCCACAGACCACATCTTCTTTATCCACTCATCTGTCAGTGGACATAGGTTGCTTCCATGCCTTGCCTATTACTATGAACACTGAGGTAGGAGAGCATGTAACTTTTTGAATTATGTTTTCTTAAGGAAACTCCATACTGTTCTCCATAGTGGCCAAATTACATTCCCACCAGCAGTGTATAGGAGGGTTCCTTTTCTCCACATCCTCTCCAGCATTTACTGTTTGTAAACGGTTTGATTATAATGCCATTCCTACCTGCGTGAGGTGATACCTCGCTGTAGTTTTGATTTGCATTTCTCTAAAGACCCTGATGCTGGGAAAGATTGAGGGCAGGAGGAGAAGGGGATGACAGAGGATGCGATGGTTGGACGGCATCATCGACTCGATGGACGTGAGTTTCGGTGGACTCCGGGAGTTGGTGATAGACAGGGAGGCTTGGCATGCTGTGGTTCATGGGGTAGCAAAGAGTCGGACATGACTGAGCGACTGAACTGAACTAAATAATTAATGATGTTGAGCATCTTTTCCCATGCTTTTTGGCCATCTGTATGTCTTTTTGGAGAAATGTTTATTGAGATTTTCTTCCTAATTGTTGATTGGGTTACTTTTTATTTTATTTTTTTCATTTTATTGGTTCCCTTTTTAATTTGTTGTTGTATATTTTTCTGTTTTTTATAAATTTATTTATTCTTTAAAAAGTGATTCAAAACAGAAAAGAGGCCTGAGTAGTTGCATCACACAATACAAAGAATTACACAAAGCAGGGATCACAATATTAACCCTAGACCAGGTAGAAGTATTGCTCCAAAACAAAGCATTATATGAAACAAAGTAGGGAAATTGGTAATGGTTGCTGTCAAAATATAAGATGTTCAAGTTATGAAGATCAAATAATTTAGCAGCAATATTCACAAATCAGAAATTTCAAGAACAATAAGGAGAAATAAAGAAATGCCCTAGTTACAGGAGGCTACACTGTTTCTGTCAGCTCTCAACAGTTAAGTAGACCAAAAAAGTGTAACAAGAGACAAAGATAGAAAACCTAAATAAGAAAGCTGATGAAGTGAGGCAGACCTTGGAGATACTGCAGGTTCAGTTCCAGAAGAAAGAAGAAGGAAAGTTACTGCAATAAAATAAATATTGCAATAAAGTGAGTCACATGAATTTTCTGGTTGCCAAGTGCATATAGAAGTCATATTTATACCATCCTGTAGACTATTAAGAATGCAATAGCATTATGTCTAAAATATATACATACTTTAATTTTTAAATATTTTATTTCTTAAAAATGCTATGAGTCTTCAGTGAATAGAAATCGTTTTTGCTGGTGGAGGGTCTTGCCTCAGAGTTGATAGCTGCTGACTGACAAGGATATTGGTTGCCATAGGCTGAGGTGGCTGTGACAATTTCTTAAACTGAGACAATTAAATTTGCTGCACAGATCAACTCTTCCTTTTATGAACGACTTCTCTGCAGCCTGCAATGCTGTTTAATAGCATTTGACCTAGTGGAGAACTTCTTTCCAAATTGGAGTCAATCCTCTCAAACCCTGCTGCTGCCTTATCAAGTAAGTTTATGTAATATTCTAAATCCTTTGTTGTCATTTCAACAATCTTCACAGCATATTCACCAGGAGTAGATTCCATCTCAAGAAACCACTTTCTTTGCTCATTCCTAAGAAGCAACTCATGATCCAGTCAGATTTTATCATGAGGTTGCAGCAATTCAGTCCCATCTTCAGGCTCCACTTCTAATTTCAGTTCTCTTCGTATTCCCACTCCATCTGCAATTACTTCCTCTACTGATTCTTGAACCTCTCAGGGTCATCCATGAGGGTTGAATGTCCTTCTAAATTGTTCTCCTAAACTCCTTACTGTTGATATTAGTAAACAGTTCTTATAAACTCCTGTTACTGTTGGTATTTTGATCTTTTCTCACAAATATTCTAAATGGCAGCTAGAATGGTGAATCTTTCCCAAAATATTTTCAATTTATTTTGCCCAGATCCATCAGAGGAATCACTATCTATGACAGCTATAGCCTTACAAAATATATTTCTTAAATAGTAAGATTTGAAAGTTGGAATGACTCTTCGACCCACGGGCTGCAGAATGAAAGTTGTTGTTGTTCAGTTGCCCAGTTGTGTCTGACTCTCTGTGACCCCATGGACTGATGCATGCCATGCCTCCCTGTCCCTCACCAAACTCGGAGTTTGCCCAAGTTCATGTTCATTGCATCAGAGATAAAACAACAGTGACTTTGTACATCTCCATCAGAGATCTTGGGTGACCAGATGCCTTGTCAGTGAGTAGTCAGATTTTGAAAGGGATATTTTTTTTTTGGAGCAATAGGCCATCCAGATATGCTGTCCTCCAGGGTTTGTTGTTCCAGTTAGACAGCACAGGCGGGGTAGATTTAGTACATTTCTTAAGGTCCCTAGGATTTGGGAAGTGGCTGATGAGCACTGGCTTCAGCTTCATGTCACCAACTTCATTAGCCTCTAACAAGAGAATTAGCTTATCTTTTGAAGATTTGAAGGCAGGCAATGGCTTATCCTCTCTAGTTATGAAAGTCCTAGAAGGCATCTTCTTCTAATAGAAAGTTATTTGCCTACACTGAATCTGTTGGTTAATGTAGCCACCTTCATGAATTATCTTATCTAGACCTGCTGAAGAATATGTTGCAGCTTCCGCATCAGCTATTTCACTTGTACTTTTATGTTACAGAGATGGAGATGGCTTCTTTCCTTAAACGTCATGGACCAACCTCTACTAGTTTCAAATTTTTCTTCAGTGGCTTCCTCACCTCTCTCAGCCTTCACAGAATTGAGAAGAATTAAGGACCTGGCTCTGGATTAGGCTTTGGCTTAAGGGAATGCTGTGGTTGGGTTGATCTTCTATCAAGACCGCTCAAACTTTCTCCTTATCAGCAATGAGGCTGTTTCACCTTATCATCCATGTGCTCACTGGAGTAGCATTTTTAATTTTGTTCAAGAACTTGATTCACCACTTGGCTAACTAGCACAAGAGGCCTAGTTTCTAGTTTGTTTGGGTTTTCAACATGCCTTCCTCACTAAGCTTAATCATTTCCCGTTTTCAATTTAAACTGAGAGACGTGACTCTTCCTTTCACTTAACCACTTAGAACATTGTAGGGTTATTAATTAATTGGCTTAATTTCAATATTGTCATTTCAGGGAAGAGGAAGGCCCAAGGAGAGGAAAGAGATGGGGAATGGCTGGTGAAGCAGTCAGAACACACACATTTATCAATTAACTTCATCACCTTATGTGGGCAAGGTTCATGGCATCTGTAAACAATGACAATAATAACAACAAAGGTCACTGGTCACAGACCATCGCAAAAAAAAAAAAAACATAATAACAATGAAATTTTTGAAATATTGTAGTGATGGTGATTTAGTCACTAAGTCATGTCTGACTCTTGTGACCCCATGGACTGGGGCCTGCCAGGCTCCTCTGTCCATGGGATTCTCCAGGCAAGACTACTGGCGTGGGTTGCCATTTCCTTCTCCAGGGGATCTTCGCAACCCAGACATCGAACCCGGGTCTCTGGCATTGCAGGCAGATTCTTTACTGACTGAGCTAAGAGGGAACTAAAATGTGACACAGAGACACAAACGAGCAAAAGCTATTAGAAAACTGGCACCAACAGATTCATTCAACACACAGTGGCCACAACCTTCAACTTGAAGGGGAAAAAAAAGTGGTATCTGCAAAGTGAACTAAAGCAAAGTGCAATAAAATGAGGTCTGTAATCCTGATTAATATATACCAAATTCATGACCCTAAAATAAAAATGCATTTTAAGTCCCCATGGAATAGTTATGAAATTTGACCATGTATTAGGCCACAAGTAAAATTCAGCAAATTTCAAAATATAAAAATAGAACAGGAAGGTTTTCCAATCACAATGGACTAAAACTAGAATCTAATTATAAAAGGAGAAAATAAAAGGGTCCTACTACTAAAAGTAAAGCTTTTTCTCTTAACTCTTGAATCAAAGAGAACTAAATTGAAATCACAGAATTTCCAGAAAGTATGGGTGACAAAAAAATATAGAACTTGTAAAAATCAGCTAAAATAGTTTTTACAAAATAATAACTTTAATAGTTAATAACCTAGTCAACTAAAATAATAGTAAAATAATTAAGTATATCTTCCACTTTTATATGACAGACTTGATACTTTTGAATTGTGGTGCTGGAGAACTCTTGCAAGCCCCTCAGACTGTAAGATCAAACCAGTCAATCCTAAAGAAAATCAACCCTGAATATTCCCTGGAAGGAATGATGCCAAAGCTGAAGCTCCAATACTTTGGCACTTGATGCAAAGAGCTGACTCATCAGAAAATACCCTGATGCTAGGAAAGATTGGAGGCAAAAGGCGAAGGAGGTGGCAGAGGATAAGATGGTTAGATTGCATCACTGACTCAGTGGACAAGAGTTAGAGCAAACTCTGGGAGGCGGTGGAGGACAAGGGAGCCTGGTGAGCTCTCTTGTCTATCACTGGTGGAAATGCAACTCTTTCACTGAACACAATAGATTTCAAAAATAAAAATACATATACACTCTGCCCTTCTATTCCTCTTCTCAAAAACTATCTCATAGACATATCTACATAATGTTTGAATTGGCATATGTGTAAGTTTGATAATAATGGTTTGAGAACAACAAATGCCCTTTAATGACAATCAATTAAGTAGATTATGACTCATCCTAACATGTAGTTGTGAAAATACACCAAAAAAGAGAAAGTTCTCTAGGTACTGATATGAAAATATCTCTCAGATAATGCTGTTAAATGAGAAAATAAGATAAAGAACACTGTAAGCAGTACAAATCTATAAAACTAAGGCAAGGCATGCTTTTATTTGTTTGAATATGCATAAAGAAACTCTGGAAGAGAATAGAAGAAACCAATAGTTTCTTTGGGGGAAAGGAGAGAAGCTGGGAAGAAAAATTAAGGAGAAATTTTCACTCTTTACCTTCTTTATTGTTTTTCATAAACAAAAATATTTTAAATAAATAAAAGTAAACTTGGGTCATAAACAAATAAAATTAATAAAATACCCTGAAGGAACCAAAATTGAAAAAGCTCATTGCAGCATTATTTTTTTTTCATTGCAGCATTATTTACATTAGCTAGAACATGGACACAACCTAGATGTCTGTCAACAGATGAATGGATAAAGAAGGTGTGGTACACATACACAATGGAATATTACTCAGCCATAAAGAGGAATGCATTTACGTCAGTCCTAATGAGGTGGATGAACCTAGAGTCTATTATACAGAGTGAAGTAAGTCAGAAAAAAAAAACAAATACTGTATACTAAAGCATATTTCCTTCTGGAGAAGGCAGTGGCAACCCACTCCAGTACTCTTGCCTGGAAAATCCCATGGATGGAAGAGCCTGGTAGGCTACAGTCCGTGGGGTCACAAAGAGACACGACTGAGCGACTTCACCTTAACACATACATATGGTATCTAGAAAGACAGTACTGATGAAGCTACTTGCAGGGCCGCAATGAAGACACAGACAGAGAACAGACTTAAGGAGAAAGGGTGGTAGGGGGGAGCAAGTAGGGAGCGTGATATATGGAGAGAGTAACATGGAAACGTACATCACCATGTATAAAATAGCCAATCAGAATTTGCTGTATGCCTCAGAGAACACAAACCAGGGCTCTGTAACAACCTAGAGGGGTGGGATGAGAAGGGAGAGGACATGGATATACCTATGGCTGATTCATGTTCATGGCAGGCAGAAATCAACACAATACTGTAAAGCAATTATCTTTCCATTAAAAAGAAATAAATGTAATTTTTAAAAATGCAAGGTTAAGATTTCTATTTTCTATATATATAAATGTGTTTTATCTGGTAAGGAACTTTCCCTGGTTTATGACATCATCAGGAGGTTGCTTGATGCACAAAAAATTAGGATAATACAGAAATTTTTTAAAATGAAACTATTTTTTTGCTCAATTGTAAAATAAAATTTTTAAATTAAATACATAAATAAAACTGGACTGTATACTTAAAGTCACAGACCCCTACAACAATTTCCCCAACATTGTGGAAATCTAGAATCCCTTTAATGCATACCATAGACCAGTATTTGTTCTAACAGCAATTTTATCACCAGTTGACAGAAGCAAATTATATTTGAGACTGTTATATAGACACTCACACATTTGTACAATGTTCTCAAAGGTAATTTTTTTTCAAAAATTATAGAAAGTTGAGATTTGAAACTTTAATGAAACTTCACTGAAAACTCTTCATTTTAAAAAATGTTCATCATTAACAAACATATTTATATTTTTAACTCCCCTTGAGTTATATTCTAACAAAATAGTCTTTGCAAGAGAAAACTTTTATATTGTGCAGCATTTGTTAAATTAAGATGATGGAAATGGGAAATTGTTGGATTTGGAATCAGAAAACATGAGCTTGAATTTCAAAGCTGTAAATTCCTTAATTTCGTTTTAGGAGCCAACCTAAGTGAACTTAGATATTGAAGAAGGTTCCCTAGTGAAGCCACTTAGCAGCAGCAGCAGCAGTGTCTACTGCTCCTCCCTCTAGCTAAACCTCATGCCCTCTTACACACTGTCGCCTTCAAGACCTAGAGAACAAAAGGTTTGCCATCTGTTCGCTTATGTATCTGAAAGCAAGGTTTCTCAGCATTGTCACTACAGACATTTTGCGGCTGGTAATTCTTTGCTGCAGGGAGCTGTCCTGTGCATTATAGGCTGTTAAGCAGCATCTTTGTCATCTACTCACTACATGCCAGTAGCACCCTCTCCAGCTGTGAAAATTAAAAATACCTCTGGATATTATCAGATTTCCCCCCAGAGGACATCTCAACCAATTTAAAACCACTGCCTTACCAGTAGAACCCTCTGTGGATGTGGGACAGTCTGCACATCTCATATGCAGTCCAGTGGGTATGAAGGGAAGAAACCATTTCCTCTATGCTAGGAAAACATCCCATAGAGATATCTGCAGAATTTATTCACTCAGTTGGATGTGGTCAGGACTCACTAAGTGAGAGCCCCCAGCTCCCACTAAAGACCTCCTTTTCTCATCCCTTTTACTCACGAGAACACCCTACCCTTCTATACCCAGGTCTCCTGCCGCAAGAGAGGAGATTTTTTGTTTCTAGGAAAGGTAACACAGTTCTGTTCAATCTTTGTAGCCAAACCACTTCTCTGTTATCATCTAATTATTCCTCCTCTGTAATATCTGCATAATTTCCATAGCACTCCTGATCCAACATTTACAAACTGCTGTAATAACAAAGTGAAAGTCTAATGAGTGAAGCTCTTTTCCCAAATCTCTCACTAACATAAATGAAAAACCAGAATCAAGTTCTAGCTTGGCCACCTACTTGCTAAACGTCCTTGGACAAGTTGTTTAACCTCTTTGAACCTTGGTTTCTTCAGCTGTTAAATGCATGTAGCAACATCTGCTTCCAGGGTTAAGAAATAAATGATATACTCCATGTAAACACCCAGAAGGTATCTGTCCTTATTTTGTCAGTAAGGTGGCTCAGATGGTAAAGAATCTGCCTACAATGCAGGAGACCCGGGTTCGATCCCTGGGTCAGGAAGATACCCCTGGAGAACAGTATGGCAACCCACTCCAGTATTCTTGCCTGGAGAATCGCATGGATAGAGGAGCCTGGCGAGCTGCGTACAGTCCATGGGGTCACAAAGAGCTGGACACAGCTGAGCGACTAATGCTACTACTGCTAGTTGCAACTATTCTTACCACTTATTCCTTTTTTACCTTAACATTATCTGAAAAGCAAGCCAATAGTTCAGCTTTCCCCATTCCATGGAACTGCAGTTTGAACAATTGAATTATTTAAACTGGGTAATGGGCATTTTATTTTCATTATATTATTTAACTGTGTATGTATATGTTGTTCATATTAGATCACAAGAGACTGGTGATATATTCAGCCTCAATGAAAATAAGCTAAACTTCTGCTTAGTCTGAAGAGCAGAATGCCAAAATTTAAAAGCTGATCCAATGAGAGCAGAGGACGCAGCAGATTTAGTGAGGAGTCTGGAGACAATATAACCAAACGGAAGTAGTTGCAGCCTTAGTTCACACCTCTCACCCATCTCCAACATTTTAAATGAGCAAATCAAAGACCCAACCAAAATTACCCCCACGGAAAGATGTAATCTTTAGAAATGAAATGGCATGGGCCATCGCTCAGTACTCTGGTCAAAACTGGAAGAGCTATAAGAGCAAAAAAGCAGGTATCACACAATTCAGAAAAAGAATTACTCTGGAAAGCAAAAGAAAAAATCTTTTAGACACACTGCCCTTTATTTTCAAGTAAAGAGAACAAAAATTCCTCACATGAAAAAAATTGAAGAAAAGATAAGAGATAAAATATAAAACAACAGAAGGAGATAGAGGGTAAGCTGTCAGCTCTCAGGAAAGAAAGAGATAACTTAGCACCTGATAGAAGTGGGGAAATGAGGGATTCTTTGCGTAAGACACGGAGTTTGAATGTCAACAGTACCATCTACATTAACTAGTTGTGTGAACTCTGAGCAATGAAATCCCTCTCTGAGCCTGTCTACTTCCCTATAAAATCAAGACAAAATCTACTTCACTGGGTTATTCTAAGAACTAAACAGGAGAACAACCCCGCCTAGCAACAGGTCCACAGGACACAATGAATGTCTCTCCTTTTATTCATCTGTTCATCTCTATTTGTTCCTTCCTTTGTCCTTCTCCATCTGTCAGACATTCCCCCAACTTTTCTTATTAATAAAAATGACACCTAACTCTTGTTTATTTTTGATAATAGGAAGCAGGTACAGAGAAAATTGTTAAATCTACAAATTATTCAAGCCTTCCTAAATCATTACCTTGAGTCAACTTTCCCAGTTAGAATTATTCCACAGATCATAAAAGTATCTATGCTGATGCACTAAATGTAGAAATTCTACAAAGCCAATAAGAGAAAGAATGTATTGACAGATGATACCTAGCTAGATGATAAATAGATGTGTGTGTGTGTGTGTGTGTGTGTGAGAGAGAGAGAGAGAGAGAGAGATAGTCGTTCAGTCGTGTCTGACTCTGCAACCCCATGGACTATAGCTTGCCAGGCTCCCCTGTCCATGGAACTCTCTGGGCAAGAATACTGCAGCAGGTTGCCATTCTCTTCTCCATGGGATCTACCCAACCCAGGGATCAAACTCAGGTCTTCTGCATTGCAGGCAGATTTTTTACAATCTGAGCCATGAGGGAAGCCCAGATAGATAGACACATAGATACACAAATGCATGGAAAGGGCTGATAAATACACATACACACAAATATGAATCCACACAATTGCCTAGTGGGGAAACTCCCTTATTTTAGTATAACTAGTATAACAACTCTAGTATAACATGAGTAAGCATGATCCATTTGTACCAACTCAAAGATAATGTGGCAATAATGTAGCATACTAATAATGTAATGGGGTAAGTACAACAATAAAAAGATAGAAAACATCCTGATACATTGCTTTGGAAAACAGACCATGGACTTCACTGCTTGGCTCATTCTCTCATTATGCTCTGCTGCTGCTGCTGCTGCTGCTGCTGCTAAGTCGCTTCAGTCATGTCTGACTCTGTGCGACCCCATAGACGGCAGCCCACCAGGCTGCCCCGTCCCTGGCATTCTCCAGGCAAGAACACTGGAGTGGGTTGCCATTTCCATCTCCAATGCATGAAAGTGAAAAGTGAAAGTGCGTCGCTCAGACGTGTCCGACTCTTTGTGACCCCATGGTCTGCAGCCTACCAGGCTCCTCCATCCATGGGATTTTCCAGGCAAGAGTACTGGAGTGGGTTGCCATTGCCTTCTCTGTATTATGCTCTAGACCAGTGCTATCCAGTAGAATGTTCTGCAGTAAAGGAAATTTTCTATCCATTTATGTCCATTATAGTAGCCAAATAGCCATATGTGGTTACTGAGCACTGGAAATGTTACTAGTATAACCAAGAAACTGGAAATGGATTTTTCATTTTACCAAATTTGGATTAATTTGGATGCAAATGTAAATAGCCACATGTGACTAATGTCTAACCTATTGAACAGCACAGATCTGGGCAAATTAAATCACATAATGTAAGAGGGAGGGGATATATGTATCAGTTCCGTTCAGTTGCTCAGTCATGTTCGACTCTTTGCGACCCCATGAATCCTAGCACACCAGACCTCCCTGTCCATCACCAACTCCCGGAGTTCACTCAGACTCACGTCCATCGAGTCAGTGATGCCATCCAGCCATCTCATCCTCTGTCGGCCCCTTCTCCTCCTACCCCCAATCCCTCCCGGCATTAGGGTCTTTTCCAATGAGTCAACTCTTCACATGAGGTGGCCAAAGTACTAGAGTTTCAGCTTTAGCATCATTCCTTCCAAAGAAATCCCAAGGCTGATCTCCTTCAGAATGGACTGGTTGGATCTCCTTGCAGTCCAAGGGACTCTCAAGAGTCTTCTCCAACACCACAGTTCAAAAGCATCAAGTCTTCGGTGCTCAGCCTTCTTCACAGTCTAACTCTCACATCCATACATGACTACTGGAAAAACCATAGCCTTGACTAGACGGACCTTTGTTGGCAAAGTAATGTCTCTGCTTTTGAATATGCTATCTAGGTTGGTCATAACTTTCCTCCCAAGGAGTAAGCGTCTTTTAATTTCATGGCTGCAATCACCATCTGCAGTGATTTTGGAGCCCCCCAAAATAAAGTCTGACACTGTTTCCACTGTTTCCCCATTGATTTGCCGTGAAGTGATGGGACCAGATGTCATGATCTTCGTTTTCTGAATGTTGAGCTTTAAGCCAACTTTTTCACTCTCCTCTTTCACTTTTATCAAGAGGCTTTTTAGTTCCTCTTCACTTTCTGCCATAAGGGTGGTGTCATCTGCATATCTGAGGTTATCGATATTTCTGCCTGCAATCTTGATTCCAGCTTGTGCTTCTTCCAGCCCAGCATTTCTCATGACATACTCTGCATATAAGTTAAATAAGCAGGGTTACAATATACAGCCTTGCATACTCCTTTTCCTATTTGGAACCAATCTGTTGTTGAATGTCCAGTTCTAACTGTTGCTTCCTGACCTGCATATAGGTTTCTCAAGAGACAAGTCTGTGTATCTGATTCACATTGCTGCACAACAGAAACTAACACAACACTGTAATTATATTCCAATAATAAAGTAAAAATTTTTTAAATCATGTAATGTAGCATATATACAATGGAATATTACTCAGCCATAAAAAAGAATGCATTTGAGTCAGTTGCAATGAGGTGGATGAACCTAGATCCTATTATACATCATAAAGTAAGTCAGAAAGAAAAAAACATCATATATTAACACATATATATGGAATCTAGAAAGACAGCACTGATGAACCTATTAGCAG
The DNA here is from genome assembly GCF_014754425.2 of Oryx dammah. Taxonomy (NCBI): domain Eukaryota; kingdom Metazoa; phylum Chordata; class Mammalia; order Artiodactyla; family Bovidae; genus Oryx; species Oryx dammah. Next base: position 51,875,789 of record NW_024070193.1, read on the forward strand.
GACAGGAATGGAGACACAGACATAGAGAACAGACTTATGGATTGGAGGGCAGGGTAGGAAGGAAAGGGTGGGATGAATGGAGAGAGTAGCATGGAAACATAGACACTAACAGATGTAGAATAGATAGCCAGTGGGAATTTGCTGTACAACACAGGGAACTCAAACCAGAGTTCTGAGACAACCTAGAGGGGTGGGATGGGGTGGGAGGTGAGAGGGAGGCTTAAGAGGGAGGGGACATATGTATACCTATGGTTGATCCATGTTAATATATGGCAGAAACCAACACATTATTGTAATTATCCTTCAGTTAAAAATAAAGAAAAAAAATTTTATATGATATTATACATGTTTCAATGCCATTCTCCCAAATCATCCCACCCTCTCCCTCTCCCTCAGAGTCCAAAAGTCTGTTCTATACATCTGTGTCTCTTTTGCTGTCTCGCATACAGGGTTATCGTTACCATCTTTCTAAATTCCATATATATGCGTTAGTATACTGTATTGGTGTTTTTCTTTCTGGCTTACTTCACTCTGTATAATAGGCCCCAGTTTCATCCACCTCATTAGAACTGATTCAAATGTATTCTTTTTAATGGCTGAGTAATACTCCATTGGGTATATGTACCACAGCTTTCTTATCCATTCATCTGCTGATGGACATCTAGGTTGCTTCCATGTCCTGGCTATTATAAACAGTGCTGCGATGAACATTGGGGTACATGTGTCTCTTTCAATTCTGGTTTCCTCAGTGTGTATGCCCAGCAGTGGGATTTCTGGGTCATAAGGCAGTTCTATTTCCAGTTTTTTAAGGAATCTTTGCACTGTTCTCCATAGTGGCTGTACTAGTTTACATTCCCACCAACAGTGTAAGAGGGTTCCCTTTTCTCCACACCCTCTTCAGCATTTATTGCTTGTAGACTTTTGGATCACACACATTCTGACTGGTGTGAAATGGTACCTCATTGCGGTCTTGATTTTCATTTCTCTGATAATGAGTGATGTTGAGCATCTTTTCATGTGTTTGTTAGCCATCTGTATGTCTTCTTTGGAGAAATGTCTATTTAGTTCTTTGGCCCATTTTTTGATTGGGTCGTTTATTTTTCTGGAATTGAGCCGCAGGAGTTGCTTGTATATTTTTGCGATTAGTTGTTTGTCAGTTGCTTCATTTGCTATTATTTTCTCCCATTCTGAAGGCTATCTTTTCACTTTGCTTATAGTTTCCTTTGCTGTGCAGAAGCTTTTAATTTTAATTTGATCCCATTTGTTTATTTTTGCTTTTATTTCCAATATTCTGGGAGGTGGATCATAGAGGACCCTGCTGTGATTTATGTCGGAGAGTGTTTTGCCTATGTTTTTTGATGCAGGATACAGGATGCTTGGGGCTGGTGCACTGGGATGACCCAGAGAGATGGTATGGGGAGGGAGGTGGGAGGGGGCTTCAGGATTGGGAACTCATATGGCAAAACTGATACAGTATTGTAAAGTAAAATAAAAATAAATAAATTAATTAAATAAATGACCTTAATCAATTACAGTCTGTATATCTCAAGTTCAGAAGGTTTATCTCATAAATGAATCTTTTTTGGAAAAAAATTTGTATTTCTTTTGATTGTTGAATTAAAAATATGCTATAATAAATTAACCAGGGTAAAATTTAAAAAATAAATAAATAAAAAATTTTTAAATCATGTAATGTAGTAAGTGGAAATAATTTCATGTAGGGTCACTTTCTCCATCTTGATAATTATCTTCTCATTAATGGTGATTTGCCCACTCTCCTTACAGGACCTAATACTCTCACAGTAGTGGCAGATCTCAGCTTCCATTACTCTCTCTGCTTCTGCCTTTACTACCACAGAGGGACAAGTAACACTGAAAAGGCCAAAGATGGAGGTGTTATTGATGAGCTAGCCTATTGGACTATTGACTAGATAACTTGCCCAATAGGTTTAAAAACCTCTCTATGCTTTGCACTAAATTATAAAAGATACTCTCAGGAACATTCTCTCCACAGCCTGCACAAGGTGTTTCTGAAGGCTGTTCCTCATAATGTTCCTCAGCATAAGCTCATGACTCACCCAGACTGCAAATCTTTGGTGGGCCATTATTAGTCAGTTGAGGTTCACAGCTCTTGGGCCTGGAAGGAAATGTTAGCATTTCAAAAGAAGGAATTAACTGCACATCCTTTATGCAATCATCCTTAATATCCGCCCCCAACCAACTGCAATATCAATAACTATTGGACAGCTGTAAACTCCAGAATGTGCCCCTGGAAAGTACTTGAACACAGACAACTATGCTGCCATTTAAGTGGAGAGCTGCTACCCTTAAAAGGTGGCCAAACTGGAAATAAGAATAATAAACTCTTGGAAAACTTGAAGATTTTACTGAGATTCATGTAAGGCAGGGGTCCCCAACCTCTGGGATCTAATGCCTGATGATCTCAGGTGGAGCTGATGTAACAATAATAGAAATAAAGTGCACAATAAGTGCAATGCACTTGGACTCACCCTGAAACCATCCAGCCACCTCCCCCACCCACTGATCCAGGGAAAAATCATCTTCCATCAAACTGCACCCTGGTGCCAAAAGGTTGGGGGTCACTGATGTAAAGGGAATACCCAACCTCTTCAAGGAAGCAAATATCACAGATTAATGCAAAGTTAATGCTACCTTCCCCAGCTCCTGACCTGACCTCCAAGACGTTATGCCAGTCCTTCCCAATGGTGGGATGTGCCAACTGTTGAGCACAAAGGATATACAGCCCTCAGCTGTCAATCACCCTTTCCCATGTGAAGACTTGAAATGACGGAACTCAAAACAATTGTTCCTTAAAGGAAAGGATCATCCTTTCTGTTTATTCATATCACCTTGCAGTCACCTCTTACACAGTGAGTGCTCATTAGATAGCTTTCAATTACACAAAGAGAAACACACCATAATTGGGATAAACAGAACTTTAACCATGCTATGTTACCCTTGAATGATTCAAAAGAAACTTTGAAAGTATGTCTGAAAATGGTAATGCTTAATTTACATGAGTCTTTCATGTTATTCTCATCCTTAACGAAAATGATAATCAGAACTGTAGCTTCTCTCCCAGGAAACATTCCTTCTAGTTTCTCTCTTGCCCCAAATAAAATGCAGTATCCACCCCTTCCTATATACTTCATTTCTTCTTCAATTAATTATTATTTACAGAAATCTTGCCACAAATTCATCTTATATTTTCTTTTCCTACACTCTAATCTCTAGCGAATGATATCCAAATTCCATTTCATTAATGAATGTCAGGTCAGATTAAATCAGCTCTGTTGAGAGGAGTTTTGTGTTTTTAATGAGTATATGGGGTGGCTATAGGAAGTTGACATCAAACCTTGGAATAAGTAGAACAAACAAGATCCATATTAATGGGAGAAACTGGTCTTGGGTTTTCCACTTTTAGAGTGAGTCATGCATTGCAGGGCTTTGTGGGGATCCAATTAAGGTAACTTGAATGTATATTTGAATGATATTTGTTTAAACAATTAAATTACTGAATCTTACAAAAGGAGTGAGGAGTGGAATCCAGGAAAAAAAAAAAAGAACGAGAATGTTATAGTTACTACTGAGCCAAAGAGGATGTTCTGGTCACTAGCCATAACCTGCTCTCATCTGTGGCCTGAAGAAAATACCCACATGGTCACCCAAACCATTCCTTCTAAGACTACTCACTAATAAACCTTCAGTACACCTATTATATCAGTACCAAAAAAAATTTCCTTGGGGGGTGAGTACCATTATATGGTCACAGAAGATGAAATCTTAGCTTGTACATTAATAAATCATTTTCTATAAACATGAATCAGTTCTTGGAGCCTGGTTAAATCCAAGGCACTGACAAGTTTAGTTTAAGGGACAGTCCACTATCATTCTGAATTGCTAACCCTCTATGAAGTCAGCTGATCTCTCACTCTTCCTCAATTCCTTATCTTACTCTCCAAGTTCTATGTCTGAAAACACCTTGCCAAGAACCGTTCTTCTCACTATACCTGGTGAACATATATTTTTTTTCTCTAAGAGGCTAGAGTAACAATGGAAGATGGACAGTTGCCAACTGCCAATGAATGTGAAGTTGAAACTTCTCATTTCTTGGCTTCTGTTTCTCTATGTTTGACTTTGAAGTAAAACACCTTCTGAATCAAACACATTTAACCCTACAAGTTAAACACATTTAATCTTTCCCTTGATGGGGCTGAATTCTACAGCCAACATTTGCATTCACTTACCATATGAGATTTGTGTGTGTGTGTGTGTGTTTTTATTTTTTTTTATTTATTTTTTATTTTACTTTACAATTCTGTATTGGTTTTGCCATACATTGACATGAATCCACCACGGGTGTACATGCATCTCCAAACATGAACCCCCCTCCCACCCCCATCCCCACAACATCTCGCTGGGTCATCCCCGCGTACCAGCCCCAAGCATGCCATATCCTGCATCTGACATAGACTGGCAATTCGATTCTTACATGATATTATACATGTTTCAATGCCATTCTCCCAAATCATCTCACCCTCTCCCTCTCCCACTGAGTCCAAAAGTCCGCTATACCCATCTGTGTCTTTTTTGCTGTCCTGCATACAGGGTCATCATTGCCATCTTTCTAAATTCCATATATATGTGTTAGTATACTGTATTGTTTTTCTTTCTGGCTTACTTCACTCTGTATAATCGGCTCCAGTTTCATCCATCTCATCAGAACTGATTCAAATGTATTCTTTTTAATGGCTGAGTAATACTCCTTTGTGTATATGTACCACAGCTTTCTTATCCATTCATCTGCTGATGGACATCTAGGTTGTTTCCATGTCCTGGCTATTATAAACAGTGCTGCAATGAACATTGGGGTACATGTGTCTCTTTCAATTCTGGTTTCCTTGGTGTGTATGCCCAGCAGTGGGATTGGCAGTTCTATTTGCAACTTTTTAAGGAACCTCCACACTGTTCTCCATAGTGGCTGTACTAGTTTGCATTCCCACCAACAGTGTAGGAGGGTTCCCTTTTCTCCACATTCTCTCCAGCATTTATTGCTTGCAGATTTTTGGATCGCAGACATTCTGACTGGTGTGAAGTGGTACCTCACTGTGGTTTTGATTTGCATTTCTCTAATAATGAGTGATGTTGAGCATCTTTTCATGTGTTTGTTAGCCATCCGTATGTCTTCTTTGGAGAAATGTCTATTTAGTTCTTTGGCCCATTTTTTGATTGGGTTGTTTATTTTTCTGGAATTGAGCTGCATGAGTTGCTTGTATATTTTTGCGATTAGTTGTTTGTCAGTTGCTTCATTTGCTATTATTTTCTCCCATTCGGAAGGCTGTCTTTTCACTTTGCTTATAGTTTCCTTTGTTGTGCAGAAGCTTTTAATTTTAATTAGGTCCCATTGGTTTAATTTTGCTTTTATTTCCAGAATTCTGGGAGGTGGATCATAGAGGATCCTGCTGTGGTTTATGTTGGAGAGTGTTTTGCCTATGTTCTCCTCTAGGAGTTTTATAGTTTCTGGTCTTACATTTAGATCTTTAATCCATTTTGAGTTTATCTTTGTGTGCGGTATTAGAAAGTGATCTAGTTTCATTCTTTTACAAGTGGTTGACCAGTTTTCCCAGCACCACTTGTTAAAGAGATTGTCTTTACTCCATTGTATATTCTTGCCTCCTTTGTCAAAGATAAGGTGTCCATATGTGTGTGGATTTATCTCTGGGCTTTCTATTTTGTTCCATTGATCTATATTTCTGTCTTTGTGCCAATACCATACTGTCTTGATGACTGTGGCTTTGTAGTAGAGCCTGAAGTCAGGCAAGTTGATTCCTCCAGTTCCATTCTTCTTTCTCAAGATTGCTTTGGCTATTCGAGGTTTTTTGTATTTCCATACAAATCTTGAAATTATTTGTTCTAGTTCTGTGAAAAATATCACTGGAAGCTTGATAGGGATTGCATTGAATTTGTAAATTGCTTTGGGTACTATACTCATTTTCACTATATTGATTCTTCCGATCCATGAGCATGGTATATTTCTCCATCTATTAGTGTCCTCTTTGATTTCTTTCATCAGTGTATTATCGTTTTCTATATATAGGTCTTTAGTTTCTTTAGGTAGATATATTCCTAAGTATTTTATTCTTTTTGTTGCAATGGTGAATGGAATTGTTTCCTTAATTTCTTTTTCTACTTTCTCATTATTAGTGTATAGGAATGCAAGGGATTTCTGTGTGTTGATTTTATATCCTGCAACTTTACTATATTCATTAATTAGCTCTAGTAATTTTCTGGTGGAGTCTTTAGGATTTTCTATGTAGAGGATCATGTCATCTGCAAACAGTGAGAGTTTTACTTCTTCTTTTCCAATTTGGATTCCTTTTATTTCTTTTTCTGCTCTGATTGCTGTGGCTAAAACTTCCAGAACTATGTTGAATAGTAGTGGTGAAAGTGGGCACCCTTGTCTTGTTCCTGACTTTAGGGGAAATGCTTTCAATTTTTCACCATTGAGGATAATGTTTGCTGTGGGTTTGTCATATATAGCTTTTATTATGTTGAGGTATGTTCCTTCTATTCCTGCTTTCTGGAGAGTTTTTATCATAAATGGATGTTGAATTTTGTCAAAGGCCTCCTCTGCATCTATTGAGATAATCATATGGCTTTTATTTTTCAATTTGTTAATGTGGTGAATTACATTGATTGATTTGCGGATATTGAAGAATCCTTGCATCCCTGGGATAAAGCCCACTTGGTCATGGTATATGATCTTTTTAATGTGTTGTTGGATTCTGATTGCTAGAATTTTGTTGAGGATTTTTGCATCTATGTTCATCAGTGATATTGGCCTGTAGTTTTCTTTTTTTGTAGTATCTTTGTCAGGTTTTGGTATTAGGGTGATGGTGGCCTCATAGAATGAGTTTGGAAGTTTCCCTTCCTCTGCAATTTTCTGGAAGAGTTTGAGTAGGATAGGTGTTAACTCTTCTCGAAATTTTTGGTAGAATTCAGCTGTGAAGCCGTCTGGACCTGGGCTTTTGTTTGCTGGAAGATTTCTGATTACAGTTTCAATTTCCGTGCTTGTGATGGGTCTGTTAAGATTATCTATTTCTTCCTGGTTCAGTTTTGGAAAATTGTACTTTTCTAAGAATTTGTCCATTTCTTCCAGGTTGTCCATTTTATTGGCATATAATTGCTGATAGTAGTCTCTTATGATCCTTTGTATTTGTGTTGTCTGTTGTGATCTCTCCATTTTCATTTCTAATTTTATTGATTTGATTTTTCTCTCTTTGCTTCTTGATGAGTCTGGCTAATGGTCTGTCAATTTTATTTATCCTTTCAAAGAACCAGCTTTTGGCTTTGTTGATTTTTGCTATGGTCTCTTTTGTTTCTTTTGCATTTATTTCTGCCCTAATTTTTAAGATTTCTTTCCTTCTGCTAACTCTGGGGTTCTCCAATTCTTCCTTTTCTAGTTGCTTTAGGTGTGGAGTTAGGTTATTTATTTGACTTTTTTCTTGTTTCTTGAGGTATGCCTGTATTGCTATGAACTTTCCTCTTAGCACTGCTTTTATAGTGTCCCACAGGTTTTGGGTTGTTGTGTTTTCATTTTCATATAGTTTCTATGCATATTTTGATTTCTTTTTTGATTTCTTCCATGATTTGTTGGTTATTCAGAAGCGTGTTGTTCAGCCTCCATATGTTGGAATTTTTAATAGTTTTCCTCCTGTAATTGAGATCTAATCTTAGTGCATTATGGTCAGAAAAGATGCTTGGAATGATTTCGATTTTTTTGAATTTATCAAGGTTATATTTATGGCCCAGGATGTGATCTATCCTGGAGAAGGTTCCATGAGCACTTGAGAAAAAGGTGAAATTCATTGTTTTGGGGTGAATGTCCTATAGATATCAATTAGGTCTAACTGGTCTAATGTGTCATTTAGAGTTTGCGTTTCTTTGTTAATTTTCTGTTTAGTTGATCTGTCCATAGGTGTGAGTGGGGTATTAAAGTCTCCCACTATTATTGTGTTGTTGTTAATTTCCCCTTTCATACTTGTTAGCATTTGTCCTACATATTGCGGTGCTCCTATATTGGGTGCATATATATTTATAATTGTTATATCTTCTTCTTGGATTGATCCTTTGATCATTATGTAGTGGCCTTCTTTGTCTCTTTTCACAGCCTTTGTTTTAAAGTCTATTTTATTGGATATGAGTATTGCCACTCCTGCTTTCTTTTGGTCTCCATTTGCATGGAATATCTTTTTCCAACCCTTCACTTTCAGTCTGTATGTGTCCCTTGTTTTGAGGTGGGTCTCTTGTAAGCAGCATATAGAGGGGTCTTGTTTTTGTATCCATTCAGCCAGTCTTTGCCTTTTGGTTGGGGCATTCAATCCATTTATGTTTAAGGTAATTATTGATAAATATGATCCCGTTGCCATTTACTTTATTATTTTGGGTTCAGGTTTATACTCCCTTTTTGTGTTTCCTGTCTAGAGAATATCCTTTAGAATTTATTGGAGAGCTGGTTTGTTGGTGCTGAATTCTCTCAGCTTTTGCTTGTTTGTAAAGCTTTTGATTTCTCCTTCATATTTGAATGAGATCCTTGCTGGGTATAGTAATCTGGGCTGTAGGTTATTTTCTTTCATCACTTTAAGTATGTCTTGCCATTCCCTCCTGGCCTGAAGAGTATCTATTGAGAGATCAGCTGTTATCCTTATGGGAATCCCCTTGTGTGTTATTTGTTGTTTTTCCCTTGCTGCTTTTAATAGTTGTTCCTTGTGTTTGATCTTTGTTAATTTGATTAATATGTGTCTTGGGGTGTTTCGCCTTGGGTTTATCCTATTTGGAACTCTCTGGGTTTCTTGGACTTGGGTGATTATTTCCTTCCCCATTTTAGGGAAGTTTTCAACTATTATCTCCTCAAGGATTTTCTCATGGTCTTTCTTTTTGTCTTCTTCTTCTGGGACTCCTATAATTCGAATGTTGGAGCGTTTCATATTTTCCTGGAGGTCTCTGAGATTGTCCTCATTTCTTTTAATTCGTTTTTCTTTTTTCCTCTCTGATTCATTTATTTCTACCATTCTATCTTCTATTTCACTAATCCTATCTTCTGCCTCCGTTATTCTACTATTTGTTGCCTCCAGAGTGTTTCTGATCTCATTTATTGCATTATTCATTGTATATTGACTCTTTTTTATTTCTTCTAGGTCCTTGTTAAACCTTTCTTGCATCTTCTCAATCCTTGTCTCTAGGCTATTTATCTGTGATCCCATTTTGCTTTCAAGATTTTGGATCATTTTCACTATCAATATTCGGAATTCTTTCTCAGGTAGATTCCTTATCTCTTCCTCTTTTGTTTGGTTTGGTGGGCATTTCTCCTGTTCCTTTACCTGCTGAGTATTCCTCTGTCTCTTCATCTTGGTTATATTGCTGCGTTTGGGATGGCCTTTTTATATTCTGGTAATTTGTGGAGTTCTCTTTATTGTGGAGCTTCCTCACTGTGGGTGGGGTTGTATCTGTGGCTTGTCAAGGTTTCCTGGTTAGGGAGGCTTGTGTTGGAGGTCTAGTGGGTGGAGCTGGGATTCTTCTCTCTGGAGTGCAGTGGAGTGACCAGTAATGGTTTATGAGACGTCTAAAGTTTTGGAGTAACTTTGAGCTACCTGTATATTGAAGCTCATGGGTGTGTTCCTGTGTTGCTGGAGAATTTGTGTGATATGTCTTGCTCTGGAACTTGTTGGCCCTTGGGTGGAGCTTTGTTTCAGTGTAGGTATGGAGGTGTTTGATGAGCTCCTATTACTTAATGTTCCCTGAATTCAGGAGTTCTCTGATGTTCTCAGGCTTTGGACTTAAGCCTCCTGCTTCTGGTTTTCGGTTTTATTTTTACAGTGGTCTCTAGACTTCTCCATCTATACAGCACCGATGATAAAACATCTAGGTTAAAGATGAAAGGTTTCTCCACATTGAGGGACACCCAGAGAGGTTCATTGGGTTACATGGAGAAGAGAAGAGGGAGGGGGTAGTTAGAGGTGACTGGAATGAGATGCGGTGAGATCAAAAGAGGAGAGAGCAAGCTAGTCAATAGTCACTTCCTAACGTGCGCTCCATAGTCTGGACCGCTCAGAGGTATTCACGGAGTTATACAGGGAAGAGGAGGGGAGGAAGTAGACAGAGGTGGCTAGGAGGGTAAGAGAGAGAAATGAAAAGGAGAGAGACAAGTCCAGCCAGTAATCAGTTCCTTAGGTGTTCTCCACCGTCTAGAACACACAGAGAATCACAGAGTTGGATATAGAAGAGATGGGGCGGGGGGAAGAGACAGAGGCCACCTGGTGGAGAAAAAGGAGAGTCCAAAAGGAGGAGAGCGTGGCCAAGCCAGTAATCTCCGCTGTCCGGTAAAATTGGGTTTTGAAATATACAAAAATGACAACAAAAACCAAAGAGCAAAGATTAAAAACCTAGAGTAGAGGTTGGATTTTCAAAAATACAATATTAAAGAGAAGCAGCAGAAGGAAGAAAGAAAAAAAAAAAGAAAAAAGATAAAAATAATTTAAAAAAAAGAAAAATAAAAAACAAAACACAAGATTAAAAAACAACAACCACACAAAGGCTATATATGGTGTTTGCCTTAAAAAAGTAGAGTCTTTTTTTTTTTTTGAAAAGTAATAGTAAGTTATAGAAATAAAAATTAGAGAAATAGAAGACTTAACAATTTTTAAAAAGTTAGAAAAAAAAAAGGAATGATTGTAAAAATAGTGAAGATATATCTGGCCCTTCTCTGATGTTATGGGCCGTGTGGGGTCACTTCCAAGGCGGGTCCCTCTGTTTGACTTCTGTTTGCTGGTCTCTTCAGTGTCTGAATTCCGTCCTGACACAGGGGGGCGGTGGTGGACACTTTTTTTTTTTAGGCTCACTAGTTCAGTCGCGCTGTGGGGAGGGGGTGATGCTGCAAACAAATAGCACTGTCATGGGCACACAGCGTCTCAGCCCCATTGGACCTGTCCCCCGCCACGGCGCACAAACCGCTCCGGCTCCACGGTGCTCAGCCGGGAACCGTCCTAGGCCGGCCCCAGGCTGCGCGCACCTCCCCGGTCCAAGCCGCTCAGGTTTGGTGCCCAGGTAGCCCTCAGAGGCACAGACTCAGTTGGGACTGCACTCTGCGCCCCTCCCAGGTCCGAGCAGCTCAGGAGCTTGGTGAGCGCGGTTGCCGCGACTTGTCCCCTTCTCTGTCTCTACTGCTCAGTTTTCTGGGTGTACTGCTGGCGCTCCTTGTGAGGCGGATGGTGACTGTCCAGCACCCCCAGAAGTCTCAGCAAAGAAGCCTGCCTGTAGTTTGTTAGGTAAAGTCTCTCTGGGGCCGCGATTGCCCCTTTCCAGCCCTTACGGCTCTGGCTGCCTGTCCCCGGTGGGGGATGGTCTGCAGCCGGCTATTTCCGTTCCGTCCTTTGTTCTGTGCGCGGTCCTGGCAGGGTCTTATGTTCCAGCTTTTCGCATGGTAGCTATCCCCCAGTCTGGTTTGCTAGCCCAAGTTCGATCGCTCTGGTTACGCGTGGGGCATTTCTGCCCGCTTCTTACCGAGCTCGGCAGCCCGCGCCTCCCGCGCTTCCCTGCCCTGCCCCCACTTGCTAGCGGCGGATGCAGGCGTCTGCGCGGCTTTTCCGCTGGGGGAGTTACTGTTGGGCTTGTAATCTGTTGGTTTTAATTATTTATTTGTTTTTCCTTCCTGTTATGTTGTCCTCTGTGTTTCCAAGGCTCGCCACAGACTCAGCAGGGAGAGTGTTTCCTGGTGTTTGGAAACCTCTCTTCTTAGAATTCCCTTCCCGGGATGGGCTTCCCTTCCTGGGACGGAGCTCCCTCCCCACCTCCTTTGTCTCTTTTCTCGTCTTTTATATTTTTCCTACCTGTTTTTGAAGACAATGATCTGCTTTTCTGGTTGCCTGATGTCCTCTGCCTGCACTCAGAGGCTGTTTTGTGGAGTTTGCTCCGCGTTGAAATGATCTTTTGAGGAATTTGTGAGGGAGAAAGTGGTCTTCCCTTCCTATTCCTCCGCCATCTTAGGACTGCCTCCTACTGTTGCCCATATGAGATTTTATATACATATATATGTGTGTGTGTGTGTGTGTGTGTGTAAATATAAAGTGGGCTTCCCAGGTGGTGCTAGTGGTAAAGAACCCACATGCCAATGCAGGAAACTTAAGAGACGTGGGTTGGATCCTTGGGTCAGGAAGATCCCCTGGAGGAGGGCACAGCAACCCACTCCAGTATTCTTGCCTGGAGAATCCCATGGACAGAGGAGCCTGGCGGGCTACAGTCCATAGTGTCACAAATAGTCAGACACGACTGAAGCAACTCAGCACACATGCACACACCATATGAGACTGGTGAAATCCTTAACCTCTTTTACCCTCTATGTCCTTAGCTGTAAAAATAATACTTTCGTCTCAAAATTATTATAAGTATCCAAGGAAACAACATGTAAGTATCTGGCACTTTATGAGTATTCAAAAGTATTCCTATCCTTTTCCCCAAGTAATCTTTTCTGGAGAATAGCTTCAGCATTCAGTAGCACTTGTGAGTCTTGTAATATCTTACTGAAAGGAGTCATTTCAATTACTATTCTAATAGTTTTTTCTGAGATTACAAGCCCTAAGTTTATCATCCTGCATCCAATATTAGTCATATCCTTATTATCAGCTGTAACTCTGAACCCATGGGTTTTATTATTATTAACAATGAAAAATTTTCTTACAATGCTTTCTGGAGCACTTGGATTTATTACACAAATAGTCTATGTTTAGACATCTAACAAAAGGCCAGGCACAAAGCTAATCTTCTTTCTCTCCAATAATTACCATAGTAAAGTTGTTAATATCAAGAAAGGCGCAATTTGTTGAATGTAGACAGTTAAGTTCAAGAGGAAGCAAAGGCTTTGACCATCTATCTCTATTTATTAGAATAGTTCCCCTACTAGTCATCTCCACCTGAAATCTGTTCTCTAGCTCTGCCCCTGCATGGTCTATGCCCAGACTTTGGAATCTGACTGTAGCTCTTGAATTACAGCCTATATCTGTAAAAAAGAAAGACTGTAAAATATAAAATACAATTGCAGACATGCGACAAACACAAGCCCAAGATCTAGGTGAGGGGTGGGAGTGGAATGAGCCAGAATGGAAAGAAATTACATTCTGGGCCAACAAGTATATCTCTTACAATAATTTTAGATTATATCTAGCCCTGCTGCCAGCTGCGTTATTTCTAAGTGAGACACCGAGATTTGTGAGGAAAACCAGCAAATATTTTACAAGGCAATAAAAACGTTAAAAGGCCAAAGGATCCTTTAAACTATCTGGGGAGCAGAAAAATCCAATGCAAAGGTTTTATTTCACTGTGATTTGGTTAAATCAGTCTTGCTTCAATACCTGAAAGAGGTGTAAATAGAAACATTCATCACAAATGAGGAACATCCTTAAGGAGAAAGAAATGTAACCCAGAGGTCAACCTGCCACTGAGAGTCTCAGTGAAACTTGTCCTGACCCCCAATTCCATCACCTGTAACAGTCATAAGTCCTCTCCATAACATTTGCACAACTGAAAGTTCACTTCCTCAGACTCTGTTACCTCTGAATCTGTGTGTGTGTGTGTTTGCTCAGTCATATCTGACTCATTGCAAACCCACAGACTGTAGCCAGCCAGGCACCTCTGTCCATGGAACTTTCCAGGCAAGAATCCTTGAGAGAGTTGCCATTTCCTCCTCCAGATCTTCCCAACCCAGGGACCTCTGAATCTGGCTCTCTTTAAATCCACAGCAATCTCAGTTTCTTTACCAGTTTCCAAAAGAAAATCATCACTCAAAGCAAGTATTTTTTTGATCTGGGGAGGCTTCCTGAAGACTTCAGGTGACACACGGAGATGGGTTACCTCACAGCACACACATCTTTCCAGAATCTGATGGTTTCACTCTCAGTACCCCTATAGCAACCAACAAAACAATCTCTTCCATTAACCACACAAGATATTTTTAGAATATACCCTGGCCCCTTGAGACAGTAGAGGTAGGTAACTAGTACCACCCTGCTGCTGCTGCTAAGTCATTTCAGTCATGTCCAACTCTGTGTGACCCCGTAGACGGCAGCCCACCAGGCTCCCCCATCCCTGGGATTCTCCAGGCAAGAGTACTGGAGTGGGGTGCCACCGCCTTCTCCAAGTACCACCCTAAGTTCCTTTAAAAATGCTTTCTCTCAAAGATGCCTCTCACTCTGTCAGGAGCATTCCAGCAAAGTTTACTTTCTCCAGTTAAGTACACCATGGTAGACAAAATGGAGTCATGGGCAGAGATGGAAACCAGTATTTGTGAATGTTTATTATGTGCAATTGCTTTATGTTTACCCCTCACTTCTCCTGCAAAGACAACCGTCTGTGGTCTACCATCATACAAAATAGAAAACTGAAGTTCAGATTATATCCATGTCTCAGATGCAATGAAACTGGGGTCTCACTTAACTCTAACTGAGAGCAAAACCTAAGTTTACCCCCAATCGCCACCTTTCTCCACACTTGCCCCCTTAGCAAAACTCAACCAGTTCAAGGTTCATTCTTCAAGCTGTGGAATGCACCAAGGTATTGGAGAGGAACAGAAGAAAGCCAAACTCCACTCAGCCTCCTTTTCTCTCGTTGTATTGAAATCCCAAGTGTTCCTTTGAAAAACACCGCCATCGTCCTGTGAAAAGTTTGTAGCTTACTCAAGCAAAGCGTGTTACGAAAAATCTATACTCTGCTGGTTTGCAGCTAACAGAAAGCAAGTGAGTCCTTTTGTACCTTTTGCTTGAAGACAAAGAAAAAAAAAAAATGAAGAGGAGCTTAATCCATGTAGACGCCACTTGAAATCTGAACTTTATTTCCTCCATTTTAAAAAACCTACACCAACTAGCTGACCAGACCATTTTTATTCCATATTTATGCTGACATTTCCCCACTGCAAAACCCACAGGGGAGATACTTACAAACACAAGAGTGAGGGAAGGAAAAAAAAAAACCTTTCATGTTCAGCCTAACCTACTTCCCACAGCATCTTTAAATATTTCTTTCTTTGGAGGAGCAGATGTTGGTTGCAACCTTGCACAAAGTCTGAGAACAAAAATGCCTGCTCCCTTTTGAAAAGGTCTAATCTCAAGCTCCCACAGCCATCTTCTGTGGAATTTCCCTCTGTATGCATATGTCCTCCTACTGAATTCATGTGTGTGTTGTGTATGTGTGCATAAATGTGTTGGGGTGGGTTAGTGGGCAGCGAGGACAGACCTAGAGGACATGAGTAAATATGTTCTGTTAGAAATGTGCCTGGGATGTGCAAAAGACAAGAAATAGCCAGCCTAGGACACTTACGCACTCTCTTTAGAAGGTGATACAGCATGATTTGTACAAAAAAGTACGAGACAAGTGTAAACATCCATTACAAGTGCAATCACACAATTCATCTTATGCAATCAGCACACATAAATAAATTAGGGTTTTATAAACAGGCATGGGAAAATGTTAATAATATGTTGGTAAAACAAAAAGTAATTATAGAATACAATGGATAGAATAATCTCATATGTTAACTTGTGTATGTTACATTTTTATAGGTTTTATGGTAATAATCACACATTCCATGACATCATATACAAATAGGTCACATGATATATGTCCAGGAAAGGAGGTGGTAATAGCACTTGCCTCTGCATGGGAACTACAGATGTCTTTTACTTTCTTTCTTCGCCGTGTCTGAATTTTCAATTCATGCAATAATGAATATGCATTACTACTTTCAAAATACATTTTAAAGTTATTTTTAAATGAAAAGATATGCACATGTGAAGAATCTTTTTGCGTTCCTGCAGCATCAGAACCTGATAGAGAGCACCTTCTTCAAGAGGCTTTTCTGACAAACTCCACTGTCTACAAGCTGAGATTTCCACACTAGGCAGAAACCCCCCTCAGACTTCTCAGAGCATCTGGCTAATTAGGGATGGTGTCACCTTGACACTCCTGGTTTATGCTCCTGCATGGTCAACAGTAAGCATGAGCTTCCAGGGGAAGGACAGCATCTGACTGGAACTCAGATGGACTGTTTGGAACAGAAAATGAAGCCCAACTTTCTAGACAAGAAGGACACATTCTTGTCCCATTGTTTCAGGGATCTATTGCTGAATAACAAACAACTGGAAATGCAGTGGCTTAAAGCAGTGGTCGTATCATTAGGCTCACAGATGCTGTCGCTTAGGAATCTGAGCAGAACGTGGCTTGGTCCTGCTCCAGCGTCCAGAGCCTCAGCTGTGCAGATGCCAGTGGCTGGGGGCTGACACATTTGGAGGCCTCTTGACTCCATGTCTGGGGCCTGGGGCATCATGACTCAAAGTCTAGGCTCCACATGTTCACCAACTCACGGATGCACCTGATACGGCCTCTCCACGTGCCCTGGGCTTCTCACCACATGAACAGTGCTGTAAGTGGCACAAGAATGACAATTCCAAGAGAACCAGGCAAAAATTCTATCGTCTGTTGTGAGTTACCCTTGGGGTTCACACAGTATCACTTCCACTGGTCGAGATAATCCTAGGTTAAAATAGTTGAGACATGGAAGCAACCTAAATGTCTATCAACAGATGAAGGGATACAGGAGATGTGGTACAAATAGACAATGGACACCACTCAGCCATAAGAAGAATGGAAAAATGCCTTTTGCAGCAACAGGAATGGACCCCAAAATTGTCATACTAAATTAAGTCAGACAGAGAAAGAAAAATACCTTATGATACATGTGGAATCTAAAAAAAACAATAAAAATGAACTTATTTACAAAACAGAAATAGACACACAGACATAGACAACAAACTTACAGTCACCAAAGGGGAAAGGGAGGAGGAATACAATAGAGGTTTGGGATTAACATATACACACTACTATATACAAACTCGGAGAAGGCAATGGCAGCCCACTCCAGTACTCTTGCCTGGAAAATCCCATGGACGGTGGAGCCTGGTAGCCTGCAGTCCATGGGGTTGCTGAGTCGGACACGACTGAGCGACTTCACTTTCACTTTTCACTTTCATACACTGGAGAAGGAAACGGCAACCCACTCCAGTGTTCTTGTCTAGAGAATCCCAGGGGCGGGGGAGCCTGGTAGGCTGCCGTCTATGGGGTCGCAATGAGTCGGACACAACTGAAGCGACATAGCTGCATATACAAACTAGATAATCAACAAGGACCTACTGTATAGCACAAAGAACTATATTCAATATCTTGTAATAAAGTATAATGAAAAAGGACCTGGAAAAGTATGTGTGTGTATAGAAACATACATATATATATGAATCACTTTGTTGTACAGCTGAAACTAACACAACATTAGTAAGTAAATCAACTATATTTCAATGAAAAGTTTTAAAAAAAAAAAGATAATCATAAGATTGCCTGACTTAAGAGGTAAGGACACAGACTCTCTTGATGTAAAGAGTGTCAACAAATTTATAGCCATTTTTCAAAAGTCATCACACACAGTTTGCTCTGCGGGAGCCAGTAGAGCTGGAGCTACAGAGGAGAAAAACAGAAAGAGCTCTATACTGGGGATCAGAGGGCTTTCTGCCCTGTTTTTCCAATAACTCACTGTCTTGGTAATAAATTCCATTTTTCCCTCAGCAATATAGAAATAGCCATGTTAGGTTGAACCATATAAAACTGTCAATACTCAAACCATTTCTGAGGTTAAAAAAATTACTATTGGTTGAACCTAATACTTAATCTAATGCTACATAGAATTGAAGGTTGAAAAGTGATAAAATTCCTGGGAAGAGTATTTAATGCTCCTTATTGTTTTAATGCTCCTTGCTTTTTTGCTCTCTTGAATAGGCTTTTGTAATAATTCTACTAAATTTAAAGAGAAATTGACATGCCCTACCAGCTTACTTTTTCATTACATACCGAGTCTACGGTCAGAGTGTATGTCCTGTGACTATGGTTCTCCTCTAGTGCATCCTTCCAAACATCTTTTCTAAAACCTTCTTGAGGTTTAATTTATAGCACAATGACAATGCTTGCTTTTTATTAACCAAATTTTGGATCCTTGCTAACTTTACATTATATTTGAACAATGTGTCAAATGCTACCATATATTAGTTTGTGATATCTTCAGTATTCAATGTGCTGCTGCTGCTGCTGCTAAGTTGCTTCAGTCGTGTCCAATTCTGTGCGACCCCATAGACGGCAGCCCTCCAGGCTCCCCCGTCCCTGGGATTCTCCAGGCAAGAACACTGGAGTGGGTTGCCATTTCCTTCTCCAATGCGTGAAAGTGAAAACTGAAAGTGAAGTCACTCAGTCGTGTCTGACTCTTAGTAACCTCGTGAACTGCAGCCCACCAGGCTCCTCCGTCCACGGGATTTTCCAGGCAAGAGTACTGGAGTGGGGTGCCATTGCCTTATCCCATTCAATGTGTTACTTGCTCTCATTACTCACTAAAACCGCTAGTGGTCATCAAACACCAACTGTACTTATAATCAATCATATTTTCTGCTGTTATAGATACATGACCACTGAAACAAGCTGGTGTGCGGATATAATAACATATAGTAGAGAGATCAGAGAAGGCAATGGTACCCAACTCCAGTACTCTTGCCTGGAAAATCCCATGGATGGAGGAGCCTGGTGGCCTGAAGTCCATGGGGTCACTAAGAGTCGGACACGACTGAGCGACTTCACTTTCAATTTTCACTTTCATGCACTGGAGAAGGAAATGGCAACCCACTCCAGTGTTCTTGCCTGGAGAATCCCAGGGACGAGAAAGCCTGGTGGGCTGCTGTCTATGGGGTCGCACAGAGTCAGACATGACTGAAGCAACTTAGCAGCAGCAGCAGCAGCAGAAGAGCAAGGGAGGTGAACCAAGAGGCACATTACTAAAAGGTAATTTTGCCACTAAATGTAACTGCAAAATAATAAGACTCTGTCTCTTGAATGACTCTGAAAATTGAATCTAGTGACAAATTGGAAGATTTGGAATTTCCAAACACATTTTGAGTGATGGAGTAATATGCACCCTCTCAAAGACAATTTTTCAAAAGGCACAAGCCAATATTATTAACATTTGGTGTGTTCATTCTCCAGTACAGCTCTAAGTCAGCCAGATGAGTTCCCTGATAGGGTAGTTTGCATCCATAAGCAAAATAACAAAAGCCTAAATAAAGCCAATTAATACCACAATTAATACAGTGCATATACTGGGGGCAGCTGTGAGGAACAAGAAAGAATCCTGTTCTTGGCTCTGGAAACCGAAAACTGAACTTACTAACAAGGCGACCGACTCACCCCATTTTGCCCATGACTCAGTCCATTGTAACACTGAAAGTCCCATGTACCAGAACTCACTAAGTCCCAAGAAAATGGGAACTGTTCATCAGTCTACTTACTAGTCTACTTACTAGTTTTTTTCCTTTAAAAAACTCCATGTCTCTGACTGCAAAATGATAAAAATAAAGCCTAATTTGTATACCTGCTGTGAGAACAATGGAATTAATGTAGACTTTTTAATGTCTACAAAACTTTGTCCCATGACCCCAGGGCACCTGGACAGCTGCCTGGCTTCCCGTGCCCTTATGATCTTGGCCATTAACCTCTGTTATAAAGATTCTGTAAGCAATTCCATTAAAGAAGAGGTGCTGCCTGCCAGCCCTCCTTCTGCAGAACAGTCCTAAGCGCTGTCTCAAGTCAGAGGAACCTGAAGACCCGTATCCCAGAGAAGGGGACTCGGCATTTAAAGCATATTCCCAGTGAGAACTAGCTTTGCATTCCCCTTGCCAAGTGACAGTCTTCACGTGGAGAACTGATCCCCCTCTCCCTCCCACCCCCAAAAAAAGCAATCACAGGATCACAGGAGGGGCAGAGGGAAAGAGTATAGAAGCTCTGTGCTTGGCAAATTTTGAAAACATTTCTCTTCCAAGAGCCATCAGACACGTTTCCTCTGCCTAGTGCAAATTAGCAATCAGAGAAGAAAGAAAATGCTTTCAGACTATTACACTAATAAAGAAGACGTTAAGCCACTTCAGTCAGAAAGCTGAGCAGTAATAATAATGGAATTTTTGCAGCCTATCGTTTAATTAAAAGTTGCCAACATTAGCGTCCATGCTCCTCCCTCAACCATCCTCCCCTTCCTTCCCCCTCCTGCCAGCCTTCCTGACTCCACACAGTCCCCAATCTTCTCTCCCTGCACCTCCCTCACACCTGGAGACAATAATGATGTGCGTCTCCAAATGAACTGAGAAAATGAAAATTACCTTCCTAGAGGAAGGAAAGTGCATTTGACAGCCACCTTGTTCCAGGACTTGAGAGACTCTGATATAATTACCTCGGAGAGGCTGCGGGCAGATGGCAAACTCGGCAGCCCCGTGTCCTCAGTCAGCAGGACACTGCCGAGATGCTCTCCATGACATTTTGTTCAAGATGTTTCCAGCACACAAAGCCGGGAACTGGCAGCCAGCAAAAGGGCCTGCAGAGCGTTCATTATCCTGAAATCATGGCCAACTCACACTTGAGCCCTGCGGGTCCGAGCCTCTGTCCCTCCATCCAGCCCCATGGGCAGAGACCGGAGACAGGATCCAGGGGCACAAAAGCACCTTATGGAGAAGCTGGCTTTGCACCCACATGCTCCCACGGGCAGGACAGGGGCACCGCAGCAGAGCTGGGGCGGGGCATGCTTGGCCCGATGCTGGCCCTCCCGGGACATCATTCTCCAGCACTTTTCATCTGTGGGAGTCACAGGAGGAAGCTAACGCAGGCTGCCAACTCCCAGACAGATGTTTGGGATGGCTGTGAAAGAGAGTAATGGAGGGCTAAAGAGAGGCACAGAGAAATCTGGCCCCACCAAGTGTGGAGTTTCTGACCCTTGAACGCCCATCTCTTCAACATCCTGCTTTCCAGGAATGTCTCTGTCCATGTCTGTGGTAGGCAGGGTAACACGCTACCTGCTGCAGCAAACAACCCTGCATCTCAGTGACCTGTGGCAAGGGAGCTTTATGTATGTCCTGACATACTCTCACGTGGTTCCTTGGTTCTTCTTTTCCAAGAGGATTTGGGGTCCTTCTACCCACACATGATCTCTGAGGCCACTGCTCTAGGAGAGAATAAGAGCATGGCCGATTGTACAGACAGGACTTACAGACAGGCCTAGCAGGGTCCTTTGGATATGACAATACTAGCAAGTCTCTCGCCTTTTTTTTTTAAATCAGGATCTGAGTTCCCCAACCAAAGATTAAACCTGGGCCAAAACAGTGAAAATGCCAAGTCCTAACCACTGGACAACCAGGGAAGTCCCCAGTCTTTGGCATTGATAACAGTAAATGAGGTCAGGGCACTTGAAGCAGTGTGCTAAGTCTCAGTGATGGGTACTTTAACAAGACAACTAAGAGTTCATTCATTCGTTTCCTACGAATGAGGAATTTCTAGTAATTGAAACAAAACTGAGCTTACCGTTGTCAGCATATCTTCTAAATGCAAATTAAAGTGTGTATCACACAGAACAGGAGGATGTGGGAATAGCTAAGAGACCGTGCCATATTGAGCTAACTTCAGGACTCCTCAAACAGGAGATCCTCTAAACCCGGGTCCAAGTCACAGTGGATGATGTTGGTATGTGAGTTAAGAAAGGGGCCTAGGCTCAGGGAGGAGCCCAGGGGCAGCTAGTCCCCAAAGGGAGAGCTGCAGTGGAGAGGAGGTGGGCTGACGGGTAGAATGGATGGCACTCATGGGCCGTGTGTTCATCTTGTTTAATGCCTACAGCCCAGAGACCTCGTCTTCCCACTGCTGGAGGGAGCTGATGGGAGTGGAGACCTCAGAGCCTGAGAAAGGCAGCTGATCCAAGCAAAGGGCAAATGAGCTTTGACTTAAGGCAGCTCAGAAACTTAACCGGAAATTAACAATTCAACTGAAAATTCTTCCAGCTATAAATTATATAAAGCTATCAATGCTTTAATATCTTTACTCATTCAGGCAATATTCATTCAGTACAAACCAACTATATGGCAAGCACTGGGTCAGGTGCTGGAGTGACTATTCATTTGATTTCTTTTAAGAGTTCACAGCCTAGGACCTTATTCTACTCTGCACTCCCTTATTGCATAAACTAGAGGGGGAGGGAAACAGGAAAATATATACTACCTCTACTTGCAATACAAGAATAGAGCACTATGAGTCTCTGCACTCAGAGGGGCAAAGCAGATTTCTCAGGGTCACACAGCTGGGAAATGGCAGCAACAAACTTCACCTTGAAATTAAAATTGAAGTTCCTGAAGTCTATTTCACCCCACATCAGACACACTTCCCCATAACACATCTGCCCAAGGTTGACTTAGCTGCATTTTGGTTCCTGGAGTTCTTTATTACATCCCCTGAAGGGATCCACACTTACTCCACACGCAGGGCCATGAATGGAAACCAGTGCTCCCTTGGCTGGTAAGCCTGTCTTTCGAGGCTTTGATCACACAGAAGACAAACCCAAGCAGAAGTTCACATTGTTAAGAGTGATTATAGTGATTATAATTAATACTAGACAACATAATGATAAGAACATGATGTATTTAGAATGCTTAATTAGAGCCATCTTACCATTATTTTCTTCCTAAGCCTAATGATCATGATCATCATTATTAACAATGATCAGAACCACAGGAAGACAATGGCAACAACGATGACAGATGGCTCAGAGCCAGTTTGGTGTTCTCTGGGAAGTATACTCCTCCAAGTCTCTGGCTGGTCAGAAGGACTTTGTTAGTTGTGAAGTGACTGATATAATGTAATTATTATAGTTGATAATAGATAACAAGTGGTGTTACACCACAGAAGGTAAAAAGGAAAGCTCAGGCCACAAACACATCACTGGGATGGTGCCCCTCCTCTTCCAGCACAGAAGCTCTGCAGTGGGACAGCCTGGGCCTGAGGGCCCTGCTCTCCCACCAGATCTGGTTCCCGGGACCGTGAACGTGGCTGTTCTACTTCCAAACAGACTTGTAGCAAGATCCAGTTTGATGGTTAATTTTTAGTTTTGGTGGTCAAGTATGAAGTTGATTGGTTTCAAGATGCCCACATAGCGGGCAAAACACTGTATGTATGTTCTATACACAGGCATACAATGTTGGTTCTGTTTTTCTGGAGCAGCGCTCCTCATCCTTTTTGGCACCAGGGACCATTTTCATGGAAGACAATTTTTCCAGGGACTGAGGGTCAGGGGGTGGTTTGGGGATGATTCAAGTGCATGACACTGATTGTGCTCTTTATTTCTACTATTATGACATCAGTTCCACCTCAGATCATCAGACCTTAGGTTGGGGACCCCTGCTCTGGAGGACTCTGATTATGATACCTCATGTATCCCAGATACCCAACGGAGCTGCACGCACGTGCTCAGTTGCTCAGCTGCGTCCAACTCTTTGCAGCTGCACAGACTGTACCCACCAGGCTCTCTGTTCATGGGATTTGCCAGGCAAGAAAACTGGAGTGGGGTGCCATTTCCTACTCCAGGGGATCTTCCCAACCCAGAGATCAATCCCACATCTCTTGTGTCTCCTGTCTTGGGGCTGGGTTCTTTACCATTAGTGCCACCTGCTGAGATGTATCCAAAAATATTAATGCCAGGAAAATACTAGTTAAGGTGTGAACCCTATAATGGAAGTTCCCAGGGCACCTCAAGAAAGGAGGGTTGTGCTTCTTTTATGGTAGATCTACTTTTTTAAATAAATTTATTTATTTTAATTGGAGGTTAATTACTTTACAATGTTGTATTGGTTCTGCCATACATCAACATGTATCTGTCACAGCTATACACATGTTCCCCATCCTGAACCCCCTTCCCTCCTCCCTCCCCATACCATCCCTCTGGGTCATCCCAGTGTACCAGCCCCAAGCATCCTGTATCATGCATTGAGCCTGGGCTGGCGACTTGTTTCATATATGATATTACACATGTTTCAATGCCATTCTCCCAAATCATCCCACCCTCTCCCTCTCCCACAAAGTCCAAAAGACTGTTCTATACATCTGTGTCTCTTTTGCTGTCTTGCATACAGGGTAGAGTGTTCAACCTGGGCACTGTCAAGACCATGGTGCTCTAGCTAGAGAACTCCCTAGCACTCCTCTTCATCACTTTTGAAACTTGGGCATCCTGTCTGTTCCCGCCTCACTCTACAGGTGCCCTGCTTGGGCTGCTGGAAGCCCTCTTGTTCCTTTACTGAGCAACTATGCATTCTGCACTTCCCACCAAAAAGGCAAAACCAGCCTCTAGCTCCCCAATGACATGGTCATCCAAAGAAGCAGACGACAGAGAAAGGCAGTAAAACCATTTGTGAAAGGATGAAGGAGCACAGGGTGAGGAGAGAAAAGAGCAGTCAAGTTCAGCAAGAGGAGGAACATCAACCAACACACAAAGAGCCCATCCTTCTGTAGCCCTAGACACCCTGGACTCAAACCAGTAACCTTACAGACACTAGTGGGACCTGGACATTGAAAGTGAAAGTGAAGTCGCTCAGTCGTGTCCGACTCTTTGCGGCCCCATGGACTGTAGCCAACCAGGCTCCTCCGTCCATGGGATTTTCTAGGCAAGGATACTGGAGTGGGTTGCCACCTGGACATTAAACAACATGTATTCATGGGGTCAGAGCCGTGTCGCTGAAATTCATTCATGCATTCAACAAATTTGCCTTGACAATGTGAGGCACTGTGCTAGACTTGAGAATAAAGCTGTAGGGAAGTCACAAAACCCAGTCCCCAGGAAACTCACAGCCCAGAGAAGACAATCAATAAACAAATTCTAAATGGTGGTCCATTCTCTGACAGAAGAGACTGACATCCAAGCCTTCAGAACAACAAGCAACCTGGGTGCTGGAGGTTTAACTAGTCCAGGTCCACTGTACATCAGGGGGAGATCACTGAACCTCAAGACTGAGTTTCGTGTGTGTTGTTTCCAAATACCAAGTTTCCTAGGCATGTTTTTTTGAAGCAAATACCACATGATGTTTTTTATTGGAGTATAATTGCTTTACAATGTTGTGTTAGTTTCTTCTGTACAATGTGAATCAGCTGTATTATACATATATCCCCTTTCTCTTGGACCTCCCTCCCACCCATCCAGGTCATCACTGAACACCGAGTTGGGCTTCCTGTACCATGTAATGTTGAATGCGCAAAACCAGTACCAATATCAACTACAGTGGGCAACGAACTGACCATAACGTTTTGGCCTTTGTGATGAATTTGCCACTTCATCAGTACTTTCAACAGTAAGACTCGAGGCAGAACTAGTTCAAGGGAGTAGGGAGCTGCCATATTTCCTGTTCACCCAAGAACCTTCTGATGCTTATGAAGAAACAGGAAACTGTGTCACATGCAGCAGTTTCAAACAATTTCAAACCCACCCTCCAGAGAAATCCAAGAGTTTTCTGGGCAATACAGGAGAGACACAGGTAAGAATCCACAATGGGCAGTAGACTGTCATAAACAATGCCAGGATTCAGGAGATGGCACAGCACTGCTCTTCTTTGCCATCAATTTGCCCTTCATCCCACACACAATCCACCTTAATGAGCATCCAGAATGCCCTCCTCTCCTTAATCTCTCTCCTCCTTTATGCTTCCATTTCTACCTCTACCCTCTATCCTCACCCCAGGGTCTTGGGTCCACCCTAATAGGCCAGAGGGAAGAGCCTACTGCCATTTATAAGAGGAATCCTAAAGCTTCTAGGCTCAAAGATCTACAAGATCTTTCTCAGGATAATGCTGATCCTTTCTTTAGTATAACTTGTGAGTCTTGGCCTCTTTGCCTGGACTCCCAGGAGTACAGAAGTAAAAGAAAACACGGGGAGGACAAGGAAAGACACGTCCTATGCCACGCCTAGTTTTGTGGAGCTCCTGCAGGTCTTTTCCACCTGAAATTAATGACTGATGGACCCTCCCACACCTGACCCTGTACACCCTCTCATTCCCCAAAGGCTGGGGTGGCTAAACCCCACACACTTTAGTTTGCTATCTAAGCAGGCCATGCTCTGAACTAAGGCTGTGCCTTTCTGGAAAGCATGAACCAGCCATATATTGTCCTTATTCTCCTAAGTGTCGGGGTTCAATCCCAACCACAATCAGAAGGAAAAATAAACTTCATGGGAACTTGGAGGCCACTGTAAAATCCAAGCTCCAGTCTGAAAGAAATAGCCTGTCAAGTTCTTTAGGGGGAAATAAGAAGAGTGTAATAGAAATATTTTAGGAAGCCACTGTCTTCCAAGCTTTTTATCTATTTCCTACCTCGAGGTCTTTGATCATCGATGGCCCTTCTGCTTGGAATCTTCCCTTATCTTCTCCCATCAAATGTCACCCATAGTTTTAGGCTTCATTAAAAGTTTCCTTCCTAAATGATGTTTTTCCTTATTTACTTCCTTCATAAACAGTAATATTAGAACACTAACATACATTGGGAGAAGGCAATGGCACCCCACTCCAGTACTCTTGCCTGGAAAATCCCATGGAAGGAGGAGCCTGGTGGGCTGCATTCCATGGGGTCGCTAAGAGTCTGACATGACTGAGCGACTTCACTTCCACTTTTCACGTTCACGCATTGGAGAAGGAAATGGCAACCCACTCCAGTGTTCTTGCCTGGAGAATCCCAGGGATGGGGGAGCCTGGTGGGCTGCCGTCTATGGGGTCGCACAGAGTCAGACACGACTGAAGCAACTTAGCAGCAGTAGCAGCAGCAACATACGTTGAGAGTTTATTATAATGCCAGTATTGCATGTACTTTGCTCATTTAATTTTCAAACCTATATTATCAATATTGATAACCCTATCATGATCAACTAAGTGACTGATCATTATCCTTAATCACCATTACTGTTGTCCGTATCATTCTTACTTATAAGATGAAGCTCATGTAGGTAATTCTCCTAAGAGCACCCAATCAGAAAATACAGAAGTACACAGTAGAACTACAACCCTCTATATCTGTTATAACACCCCCACTTTCTGCCCCCACCCCAACAGGAAGTCCATAATGTAGTAAATGTTCAACTAATTTTGTTTTTAATTGAACTGAAATAGTTGACTAATAAGAAATAGGATACTTAAGATAAAAAGATACATGAAACTATATTATGAGCTTAGTCATGTCCTTGAAAATGTAGTCTTGAGTGAGTCACATTGTTTTAGTAGTTCCAATGAAGAGAAAAGAAGCCTGACAGAACAGATAGTAAGTCTGAGATCAAAGACTTGGCCTAACAAGCTATCCAGCCTTTGGAGACATCCTCCAGCAGTTAAGAAGAGCCTAGACTGGCATCTAACCAGCTACCGAAATGTGTATGTGACCCCAGTGCTGTTAAATCCCCTTTAGCCTTTCTTCCACTCCCCCCTACCAGAAAGGGTAATGCACACAGTATTGCTCCAACTGACTTATTTAAGAATAAACTCCTGTATTCATTTTGTATTGCTTATGTAACGAATTACCACAAACTCAACAGCTTTGAACAATACCCATTTTATGATCTCATTGTTTCTGGGGGTTAGGAATTCATGCCTGACTTAGCTAGGTTCTCTTGTCAAGGTCTCACAAGGCTGAAGTCAAAATGTGTTAAGGCTATGGTTTCATCTAAGAGCTCAGCGAGGGAAATATTTCCTTTCATATTCCCTTGGGTTGCAGAAAGAAGTCATCTCCTTGTGGCTTGCATGGCAGCTTCAAAGACAGAAGTGGAGAGGGTCTGTTTCTTAGAGTCTCTGATTTCAAAGAACGTCAAAGCTCTCTTTTGAAGGACTCACCCAATTAGATCAGGCCCTTAACCATACCCTAGGGCACAAAACTAACCTCAAAAAATTTGAGAGTACAGAAATTATCTCAAGTATCTTTTCTGACCACAATGACATGAAACAAGAAATCAAACACATGAAAAGAAACTAGAAAAAAAATTTTCATGAAGACTAAACAATATGCTACTATAAAACCAATGGGTCAATGAGGAAATCAAAAAGGAAATTTGAAAATACCTTGAGACAAACAACAATGAATACACAACCACACAAAATATATGGGGTGCAGCCAAAGCAGTTCTCTGAGCGAAGTTCATAGTGATACAGGCCTTCGTCAAAAAACAAGAAAAATCTCAAGTAAAAAGCCCAACTTACCACCTAAAACAGTTAAAGAACAAACAGAACCTAAAGTTAGCAGAAGCAAGGAAACAGTAAATATCAGACAGGAAGTAAATAAAACAATTTTTTAAAAGATAAGAAAAAACAAAACCAAGAACTGGTTCTTTGAAAGGGTAAACAATTAGGCCCAGCCCACTCATGATAATCTCACCTATCATTAACTCAGTCCATTAATGAGGGTCCTTAATTAACCCTGAAACTACAATCCTTTGGCCACCTGATGTGAAGAACTGACTCATTGGAAAAGACCCTGATGCTGGGAAAGACTGAAGGCGGGAGAAGATGACAACAGAGGATGAGATGGTTGGATGGCATCACCGACTCAATGGACATGAGTTTGAGTAAGCTCCAGGAGTTGGTGATGGACAGGGAGGCCTGGCATGCTGCAGTCCACGGGGTTGCAGAGTCAGATACGACTGAGTGACTGAACTGAACTGAAATAACCCTGCAAAATCCTCTTAACTTTGTCATATAATACAACAAGATCATGAGTGTAATTCTATTAGAAGCAAGCCATAAGTTTTGCCCACACTCTCAAGGAAGGAATTATACAGGACACAACAGTAGGGGGAGAAGATGACAGAGACCCTCTTGGGATTTTGCCCATCACAGCTTTTCTCTGTCGCCCCCAAAATACACTCCATTGCCTCAAATAAAAGAATTTCAGCTCAAGTCTGGAACAGGCTAACATAAGCATGTCTTCCCAATTCCCAAGTTAAGGTGTCTTCTAAATTATTGATTCTATCACCCAGATACCAGGGCTCCCCTATCTTAACAAGCAAGGCACAAAAATATTTACTTAAGAGTCCTTATTTCCTTCTCCTTTTACTTTTCTTTTCAGACGTTCCTATTAGTTCTCAATAATGATTCAGGTCGTACTCCAGACTTCCTTTCCCTCCCTCCTGTTGTTTCTAACACAATAACAATAATGATAATGACAGCACTGTGATGACAGTGTCAGGCAGTTCTGACACAAGGGAATCACTCGCCCCCACCCCCTTTAAAGGCTTCCGCAATTGCACATCTGCACATTAAACCAG
Source organism: Oryx dammah (assembly GCF_014754425.2). Lineage (NCBI taxonomy): Eukaryota > Metazoa > Chordata > Mammalia > Artiodactyla > Bovidae > Oryx > Oryx dammah. The sequence continues at coordinate 51,905,025 of NW_024070193.1, forward strand.
ATTAAGTTTAATGTCAAGTTGTATCACCTCCCATTTGTGAACTCCTTCTATTTCTTCGTCTCAGAATCTGTGGAATGTGATGGACAGCAGCAAACCCCTCATTAGCATATTTCCTATTGCCAGTTCAGGCACAAGAATCTTCCTTTGCCAGGATTTGAGATTCCAGTCAGATTCTCAATTCCGTCTGACTAGTCTTTCTCATTATTATGCAAATGCAAGCTTTACCTGAAGGCAAGAGCTTTCTTCTTAATATTTAAATTCCATTTCATTTTCATTGATCTCTAAACAACAGCCCATCTTTGAACTTTCCTTGGAGAACTTTGTAGGGATGAAATGCCGCCACCCCCCACTCCAAAATTGTTTGGTTCCCTCTTTAGATTGGAATGATTTGGAGAGAGGTGCATGGAAGTGGCAGGAGAAGTATTGATTAATCCACCTCTGCTTACAGAACAGGACTTTTGAGCGACTTTGGCTGAGTCTGGTATACGGCATTCTGCTGCTACAGCAAGGCACTCAAGGAAGAGATCAACTGGCAGAGAAAAGACCAAGTTGACATGCCAGGCAAGCCTGTTTGGAAGAGGACATGGGAACCAACACAAAGACCAACTGCCAAGGCAAACAGTCCATATCAGACAATGGAAAGGAACTAGGTGGCAGATAGCCAACTGGGAATCCAGGCCAGTGGGTGGGCAGGCTCGGGGACTAGGATGGGAACCAGAAGCAGGACTGGAGGTGCCGTCTCAGGGCCCCAGGAAGCAGACTGACACAGCAATTCAGTGTCCGTGCCTGTGTGCATGCCCAGTCACTTCAGTGATGTCCGACTCTTTGTGACTGTGGAAGGCAGTCCACCAGACTCCTCTGTCCATGGGATTCTCCAGGCAAGAATACTGGAGTGAGTTGCCATGCCCTCCTCCAGGGGATCTTCCCGACCCACGGATTGAACCCACGTCTCTTACTTCGCCTGCACTGGCAGGTGAGTTCTTTACCACTAGCGCCACCTGGGAAGGGCCCATTTAGTGTCCAAGATCACCCTTTCCATCAATCATCTTCTCCACCCCAGTCCTTCTCCTCAGAGGGTCTATATCCTCAGCAGCTACAGCAGCAACCTGGGCCCTTTGATAGAAGCCATATGGACCCCTGACCAAAGCCAAACTGATCAGATCCTCCCGCAGGAAATGTGGAATCAGGGTCCCGAGTCCAGTGGGTCTCCCTCCCCTTCTTTCGCTCCTCCGTGCTCCTCCCACTCCTGTCTCGCTTTCTCGGGGTTTGAAAGGTTTGTATGAGATCAGAGCAAGGAGCCTACTTTCCAGGCCGAGGCTTTTCCTCCCCTAAGAAAGAGGCTGCCGAGGGAGAGTGATGGAAACACTGGGAGAAAACCATGAAGGAAGGAGAGAAATGGCTTGCAAGGTGGGTCCCTAAGTACCCACTTCCTGACCTAGTTTCTGTTTGGAACCAGAACCAGAGATCAGTGAGGTAAGCAGCCAGCACTTACTGTTCTAGAAGGGTGTGGCTGCTCAGCAGGCCTCTTCCCCTTCCTCTTTGACTCACAACCTGGCTCCAAAGGACCCAAGAACCAGGGCTTCACAGCATTCCAGCAGCTGCTTCCACAGCCCTCGGCCACTGGCGTTCCCCTCGGCTGCCACCTTGAAAGCCTGAAGATACAAACGATACTTGGAAAGCAGCACAACGACTGAAAGCTGAAGTTTCCTCATCATTTTCTAATGTATCTCCAATAGGAAGGTCAGCGTCTGAAACCTTCCTTCAGGAGAAAGAAGTGGTTTTCAATGCTTGGAACAATTTTGCACCTTTTTTGTCAAACAAAAACGACATATTTTCCCCTATCTTGAAACAGGATGAATCCAGGGAAAAGCATGGGGAGAAGGAGCAATATAATGAGAAGAGGGAGAAGGAAGAGGAAAAAGGGCTCACTGACCTGCACTGCTCTGGGGCTGGCTGTGACTTCTGGTTTCAGCCTTCTCGGCAGTCCCAGGCGGTGCGTGCCGAACAGGGCAACAGTGAGGGGAGGGCGGACACGCACAGCCCTGGACACCAATAGACCTGGATGTGTATCGTGCTCTGCCATTTACTGCACAACCATTTGCTTCGGTTTCCTCAGCTGTGAAAGGAGGATGAGGGTAGGTGAGTTCAGTTCAGTTCAGTTCAGTCACTCAGTCGTGTCTGACTCTTTGCGACCCCATGAATCGCAGCACACCAGGCCTTCCTGGCCATCACCAACTCCCATTTACCCAAACTCATGTCCATCGAGTCGGTGATGCCATCCAGCCATCTCATCCTCTGTCATCCCCTTCTCCTCCTGCCCCCAATCCCTCCCAGCATCAAAGTCTTTTCCAATGAGTCAACTCTTCGCATGCAGTGGCCAAAGTATTGGAGTTTCAGCTTCAGCATCAGTCCTTCCATTGAACACCCAGGACTGATCTCCTTTAGGATGGACTGGTTGGATCTCCTTGCAGTCCAAGGGACTCTCAAGAGTCTTCTCCAACACCACAGTTCAAAAGCATCAATTCTTCAGTGCTCAGCTTTCTTCACAGTCCAACTCTCACATCCATACATGACCACTGGAAAAACCATAGCCTTGACCAGACAGACCTTTGTTGGCAAAGTAATGTCTCTGCTTTTGAATATGCTATCTAGGTTGGTCATAACTTTCCTTCCAAGGAGTAAGTGTCTTTTAATTTCATGGCTGTAATCACTATCTTCAGTGATTTTGGAGCCCAAAAAAATAAAGTCTGACACTGTTTCCACTGTTTCCCCATACCAGATGCCATGATCTTAGTTTTCTGAATGTTGAGCTTTAAGCCAACTTTTTCCCCCTCCTCTTTCACTTTTATCAAGAGGCTTTTTAGTTCCTCTTCACTTTCTGCCATAAGGGTGGTGTCATCTGCATATCTGAGGTTATTGATATTTCTCCTGGCAATCTTGGTTCCTGTAGTATCAGTTCAGTTCAGTTCAGTTCATTTCAGTCACTCAGTCGTGTCTGACTCTTTGCGACCCCATGAATCACAGCATGCCAGGCCTCCCTGTCCAGTACCAACTCCCGGAGTTCACTCAGATTCACGTCCATTGAGTCAGTGATGCCATCCAGCCATCTCATCCTCAGTCGTCCCCTTCTCCTCCTACCCCCAATCCCTCCCAGCATCAAAGTCTTTTCCAATGAGTCAACTCTTTGCATGAGGTAGCCAAAGTATTGGAGTTTCAGCTTTAGCATCATTCCTTCCAAAGAAATCCCAGGGCTGGTCTCCTTTAGAATGGACTGGTTGGATCTCCTTGCAGTCCAAGGGACTCTCAAAAGTCTTCTCCAACACCACAGTTCAAAAGCATCAATACTTCGGCGCTCAGCCTTCTTCACAGTCCAATTGTTACATCCACACATGACTACTGGGAAAACCATAGCCTTGACTAGATGGACCTTAGTCGGCAAAGTAATGTCTCTGCTTTTGAATATGCTATCTAGGTTGATCATAACTTTTCTTCCAAGGAGTAAGCATCTTTTAATACTATAATATAGGGGGTACCTAATAAAACTTCAGCTATTACTACTGCCATATGTATAAGCTAGATTTAGAACTTCCAGATGTACAAGCTGGATTTAGAAAAGGCAGAGGAACCAGAAATCAAATTGCCAACATCTGTTGGATCATAGAAAAAGCAAGACAATTCCAGAAAAACATCTACTTCTGCTTCATTATGATAAAGCCTTTGACTGTGTGGATCACAACAAACTGTGGAAAATTCTTCAAGAAATGGGAATACCAGACCGCTTTACCTGCCTCCTGAGATAACTATATGCAGGTCAAGAAGCAACAGTTAGAACCAGACAGGGAACAATGAACTGGTTCAAAAGTGGAAAAGGAGTAAGTCAAAGTTGTATTTTGTCAGCCTTATTTAACTTATATGCAGAGTACATTATGTGAAATGTTGGGCTGGATGAAGCACAAGCTGGAATCAAGACTGCAAATCAATATCTAAATCAATATTTCTATTGATATAGAAATATCAATAACCTCAGATATGCAGATAACACCACCCTAATGGCAGAAAGCAAAGAGGAACTAAACAGTGAAAAAGCTGGCTTAAAATCCAGCATTCAAAAAATGAAGATCATAGCATCTAGATCCCATCACTTCATGGCAAATAGATGGGGAAACAATAGAAACAGTGACAGACTTTATTTTCTTGGGTTCCAAAATCACTGTGGACAGTGACTGCAGCAATGAAATTAAAAGATGCTTGCTCCGTGTAAGAAAAGCTATGACCAACCTAGACAACATATTAAAAAGCAGACACGTTACTTTGCCTACAAAGGTCCATCTAGTTAAAGTTATGGTTTTTCCAGTAGTCATGTACAGATGTGAAAACTGGACAATAAAAAAAGGCTGACCACTGAAGAATGGATGCCTTCAAACTGTGGTGATGAGAAGACTGTTGAGAGACCCCTCGACTGTAAGGAGATCAAACTAGTCAATCCTAAAGGAAGTCAACCCTGATTGTTCATTGGAAGGACTGATGCTGAAGCTGAAGCTCCAGTACTTTGGCCATGTGATACAAAGAGCCAACTCATTTGAAAAGACCCTGATGCTGGGAGAGATTGGGGGCAGGAGGAGAAGGGGACGACAGAAGATGAGATGGTTGTATGACATCACCAATTTGAGCAAGATCCGGGAGACAAAGGACAGGGAAGCCTGGTGTGCTACAATCTGTGGGGTTGCAAAGAGTCGAACGTGACTGAGTGACTGAACAACAACAAAAATTACTGCTATGAGGAAAACCAAGGCACTGAGAGTTCTCTGGCACTACATGGAGAGTAAGTGACAGAGTCAGAAGTCCACTCTGCGACCATCCTGTGCTATAACTTTCATGTAGTTGGACTCTTTCCGATCTGTATTGTGCCAATCCATGTCTTAGGAAACTGGGAAGCTGCCAAACTGGTCCAAAAGAAAAACACAGAGAATTGATGTGAACATAGCCACCCAGACTCCCATGGTCAGGTCCTGCCTTCTTTTTCTCCAACAGCAGAAAATGGAAAACAGACACCCAAAGTCCATCTTCAACAAATTAAAACAGATGGTTGAAACTGTGCTAAAAGAGAAAGGACTATGACATCCAGTGAAATGCAGCAGATACAGACCTCAGACAAGCTATCACAGCACAGTTGTCCAAACAAGAGGGTACTTGCTAGAGAGAGAAACAATCTCTCAACTGGAGGAACATGAAGACATCAGTGAGCTGTCAGAGGAGGTTTTCTGAGACCCAATTTAGCACCAGGTGTCAGAGGGGAAAGGAGCTCAATGAGGAATCACACATATTTTGCAGGAAGATGACTCTGTGACTGATGTAGATAGAAGATGATTATCAATTTCAAAAGCCATGCATTAATCCTTTTGTCAGGGAATAACTAAAAGCTGAAATGATTCATTCACTCCCAGGTACGTCCAACCTTGCATCTCAAGCCCCTTCCTCATCCAAACCTAACAGAAAAAGTAGATCCATGAAGAACTTGTTTCATTCAAGATGACATAATAAAAAAGAATAACACAGGTTTATGTGAAAAATACCTTATGAAAATAAAAGATATAGGAAAACAAACAGGAAATAAGAAAAGTTAACAGAAAAAAAATACAAAAATTGTTGACAAAAACAGGGGGAAATGACTAATATCGCTAAGCATTAAAAGTTGTTTTTTTTTTTTTTAAACTTGAAGAAAACAAAAGGGGAAGTATTCATAACATTGGATTTAGTGAAGATTTCTTGAATACAATGCCAAAAGTATAGGCAACAAAGGACAAGTACATAAATTAAACTACATCAAAGTTTTTTTTTTATTTTTTTTTTACATCAAAGTTTAAAACTCCTGTGCATCAAAAACATAACCAAAAGACAATCCATGGAATGAAAGGAAATATTTGCAAATCATATACATCTGATAATATGTTAATATCCAGAATATGTAAAGAACATGTCTAACTCAATTAAACTATGAGCAATGCTGTGTGGGCCACCCAAAACAGACAGGTCATGGTGAAGAGCTCTAACAAAACGAGGTCCCCTGGAGAAGGGAATGGCAAATCACTTTAGTATTCTTGCCTTGAGAACCCCATCAACAGTACAAAAAGCAAAAACATATGACACTGAAAGATGAACTCCCCAGGTTGGTAGGTGCCCAATATGCTATTGAAGAGAGCAGAAATAACTCCAGAAGGAATGAAGAGCCTGAGCCAAATGGGAAACAAAGCCCAGTTGTGGATGTGTCTGGTGGTGAAACTAAAGTCTGATGCTGTAAAGAACAACATTTCATAGGAACCTGGAATGTCAGTTCTATAAATCAAGGTAAATTAGAAGTGGTCAAACAGGAGGTAGCAAGAGTCAATATTGACATTTCAGGAATTCAGGTCAGTTCAGTTCACTTCACTTCAGTCACTCAGTCGTGTCCGACTCTTTGCGACCCCATGAATCGCAGCACGCCAGGCCTCCCTGCCCATCACCATCTCCCGGAGGTCACTCAAACTCACGTCCATCGAGTCAGTGATGCCATCCAGGCATCTCATCCTCTGTCATCCCCTTCTCCTCCTGCCCCCAATCCCTCCCAGCATCAAAGTCTTTTCCAATGAGTCAACTCTTCACATGAGGTGGCCACAGTATTGGAGTTTCAGCTTCAGCATCATTCCTTCCAAAGAACACCTGGGGCTGATCTCCTTTAGGATGGACTGCTTGGATCTCCTTGCAGTCCAGGGACTCTCAAGAGTCTTCTCCAACACCACAGTTCAAAAACATCGATTCTTCGGCGCTCAGTTTTCTTCACAGTCCAAGTCTCACATCCATATATGACCACAGGAAAACCATAGCCTTGACTAGACAGACCTTTGTTGGCAATGTCTCTACTTTTGAATATGATATCTAGGTTGGTCATAACTTTCCTTCCAAGGAGTAAGCATCTTTTAATTTCATGGCTGCAATCACCATCTGCAGTGATTTTGGAGCCCCCCAAAATAAAGTCTGACACTGTTTCCACTGTTTCCCCATATACTTCCCATGAAGTGATGGGACCACATGCCATGATCTTTTTTTTATGAATGTTGAGCTTTAAGCCAACTTTTTCATTCTCCTCTTTCACTTTCATCAAGAGGCTTTTTCGTTCCTCTTCACTTTCTGCCATAAGGGTGGTGTCATCTGCCTATCTGAGGTATTAGTGAATTAAAATGGACTGGAATGGCCTAGTTTAATTCAGATGATCATTGTATCTACTGCTGCCCACTAATGCTGATGAAGCTGAAGTTGAATGATTCTATGAAGACATACAAGACCTTCTAGAACTAACACCAAAAAAGATATCCTTTTCATCATGGGGAACTAGAATGCAAAAGTAGGAAGTCAAGAAATACATAGAGTAACAAGCAAATTGGGCTGGGGAGTACAAAATGAAGCAGGGCAAAGGCTAACAGAGTTTTGCCAAGAGAATGCACTGATCATAGCAAACACCCTTCTCCAACAATACAAGAGACAACTCTACACATGGACATCACCAGATGGGAAATACTGAAATCAGATTGATTATTAAAGCCAAAGATGGAGAAGCTCTATAGAGTCACCAAAACAAGGCCAGGAGCTGACTGTGGCTCAGATCATGAACTCCTTACTGCCAAATTCAGACTTAAATTGAAGTAGGGAAAACCACTAGACCATGCAGGTATGACCTAAATCAAATCCCTAACGATTATACAGTGGAAGAGACAAATAGATTCAAGGGATCAGATCTGACAGACGGAGTGCTTCAAGAACTATGGTTGGAGGTTCATGACATTGTACAGGAGGCAGTGATCAAGACCCTCTCCAAGAGTGTGCAGAGAAAAGGGAACCCTGTTACACTGTTGTTGGGAATGCAAACTAGTACAGCCACTATGGAGAAGAGTGTGGAGATTCCTTTAAAAACTGCAAATAGAACTGCCATACCATCCAGCAATCCCACTGCTGGGCATACACACTGAGGAAACCAGAAGTGAAAGAGACACATGTACCCCAATGTTCATTGCAGCACTGTTTATAATAGCCAGGACATGGAAGCAACCTAGATGTCCATCAGCAGATGAATGGATAAGAAAGCGGTGGTACATACACACAATGGAATATTACTCAGCCATTTAAAAGAATACATTTGAATCAGTTCTAATGAGATGGATGAAATTGGAGCCTATTGTACAGAGTGAAGTAAGCCAGAAAGAAACACACCAATACAGTATACTAATGCATATATATGGAATTTAGAAAGATGGTAACGATAACCCTGTATGTGAGACAGCAAAAGAGACAGAGATGTATAGAACAGACTTTTGGACTCTGTGGAAGAGGGCGAGGGTGGGATGATATGGGAGAATGGCATTGAAACATGTAAATTAATACATGTGAAACGAATCGCCAGTCCAGGTTTGACGCATGATACAGGGTGCTCGGGGCTGGTGCACTGGGATGACCCAGAGGTATGGGATGGGGAGGAAAGTGGGAGAGGGGTTCAGGATGGGGAACAGATGTACACCCATGGTGGGTTCATGTCAATGTATGGCAAAACCAATACAATATTGTAAAGTAAGTAAATAAATAAATAAAACTGAAAAAAGTTAAAATTTTATATGTAAAAAATTAAATTAAAATTTTAAAAAAGACCCTCTCCAAGAAAAAGAAATGCCAAAAGGCAAAATAGTTGTCTGAGGAGGCCTTATAAATAACTGAGAAAAGAAGAGAAATGAAAGGCAAAGGAGAAAAGGAAAGATATATCCATCTGAATGCAGTGTTCGAAAGAATAGCATGGAGAGATAATAAAGGCTTCCTAAGTGATCAATGCAAAGAAATAGAGGGAAACAATAGAATGGGAAAGACTAGAGATCTCTTCAAGAAAATTAGAGATACCAAGGGAACATTTCATGTAAAGATGGGCACAATAAAGGATAGAAACTGTATGGACCTAACAGAAGCAGAAGATATGAGACGAGGTGGCAAGAATACACAGAAGAACTATACAAAGAAAGATCTTCATGACCCAGATAACCACGATGGTGTGATCACTCACCTAGAAACAGATATCCTGGAATGCAAAGTCATGGGGGCCTTAGAAAGCATCACTACAAACAAAGCTAGTGGAGGTAATGGATTTCCAGCTAAGCTATTTCAAATCCTAAAAGATGATGCCATTAAAGTGCTGCACTCACTATGCCAGCAAATTTGGAAAACTCAGCAATGGCCACAGGAATGGAAAACGTCAGTTTTCATTTCAATCCCAAAGAATGTTCAAACTAGTGCACAATTGCACTCATTTTACACACTAGCAACGTAATGCTAAAATTCTCCAAGCTAGGTTTCAACATTAGGTGAACCAAGAACTTCCAGATGTTCAAGCTTGATTTAGAAAAGGCAGAGTAATCAGAGATCAAATTGCCAACATCTGCTGGATCATAGAAAAAGCAAGACAATTCCAGAAAAACATCTCCTTCTGCTTCATTGATTATGATAAAGCCTTTGACTGTGTGGATCACAATAAACTGCGGAAAATTCTTAAAGAGATGGGACTACCAGACCACCTTACCTGCCTCCTGAGAAACCTGTATGTAGGTCAAGAAACAACAGTTAGAACCAGACACAGAACAATGGACTGGTTCCAAACGGGGAAAGGAGTACACCAAAGCTGTATTTTGTCACCCTGCTTATTTAACTGTTGGGCTGGATGAATCACAAGCTGGAATCAAGATTGAAGGCAGAAATATCAATAACCTCAGATATGCAGATACCACCACACTTATGGCAGAAAGTGAAGAGGAACTAAAGAACCTTTTGATGAAGGTGAAAGAGTAGGGTGAAAAATCTGGCTTAAAAGTCAACATTCAGAAAACTAAGATCATGGCATCCAGTCCCATCACTTCATTGCAAATAGATCGGGAAACAGTGGAAACAGTGACAGACTTTATTTTCTTGGGCTCCAAAATCACTGCAGATGGTGACTGCAGCAATGAAATTAAAACACGCTTACTCCTTGGAAGGAAAGTTATGACCAACCTAGATAGCATATTCAAAAGCAGGCCCAAGGATGCAAGGATTCTTCAATATCCGCAAATCAATCAATGTAATTCACCACATTAACAAATTGAAAAATAAAAACCATATGATTATCTCAATAGATGCAGAGAAGGCCTTTGACAAAATTCAACATCCATTTATGATAAAAACTCTCCAGAAAGCAGGAATAGAAGGAACATACCTCAACATAATAAAAGCTATATATGACAAACCCACAGCAAACATTATCCTCAATGGTGAAAAATTGAAAGCATTTCCCCTAAAGTCAGGAACAAGACAAGGGTGCCCACTTTCACCACTACTATTCAACATAGTTCTGGAAGTTTTAGCCACAGCAATCAGAGCAGAAAAAGAAATAAAAGGAATCCAAATTGGAAAAGAAGAAGTAAAACTCTCACTGTTTGCAGATGACATGATCCTCTACATAGAAAATCCTAAAGACTCCACCAGAAAATTACTAGAGCTAATCAATGAATATAGTAAAGTTGCAGGATATAAAATCAACACTCAGAAATCCCTTGCATTCCTATACACTAATAATGAGAAAGTAGAAAAAGAAATTAAGGAAACAATTCCATTCACCATTGCAATGAAAAGAATAAAATACTTAGGAATATACCTACCTAAAGAAACTAAAGACCTATATATCAAAAACTATAAAACACTGATGAAAGAAATCAAAGAGGACACTAAACAATGGAGAAATATAGCATGCTTATGGATTGGAAGAATCAATATAGTGAAAATGAGTACTACCCAAAGCAATCTACAGATTCGAGCAATCCCTATAAAACTACCAGCGGTATTTTTCACAGAACTAGAACAAATAATTTCAAGATTTGTGTGGAAATACAAAAAACCTCAAATAGCAAAAGCAATCTTGAGAAAGAAAAATGGAACTGGAGGAATCAACTTGCCTGACTTCAGGCTCTACTACAAAGCCACAGTCATTAAGACAGTATGGTACTGGCACAAAGACAGAAATATAGATCAATGGAACAAAATAGAAAGCCCAGAGATAAATCCACACACATATGGACACCTTATCTTTGACAAAGGAGGCAAAAATATACAATGGAGTAAAGACAATCTCTTTAACAAGTGGTGCTGGGAAAACTGGTCAACCACTTGTAAAAGAATGAAACTAGAACACTTTCTAACACCACACACAAAAATAAACTCAAAATGGATTAAAGATCTAAATGTAAGACCAGAAACTATAAAACTGCTAGAGGAGAACATAGGCAAAACACTCTCCGACATAAATCACAGCAGGATCCTCTATGATCCACTTCCCAGAATACTGGAAATAAAAGCAAAAATAAACAAATGGAATCTAATTAAAATTAAAAGCTTCTGCACAACAAAGGAAACTATAAGTAAGGTGAAAAGACAGCCTTCTGAATGGGAGAAAACAATAGCAAATGAAGCAACTGACAAACAACTAATCTCAAAAATATACAAGCCACTTATGCAGCTCAACTCCAGAAAAATAAATGACCCAATCAAAAAATGGGCCAAAGAACTAAATAGGCATTTCTCCAAAGAAGACATATGGATGGCTAACAAACACATGAAAAGATGCTCAACATCACTCATTATCAGAGAAATGAAAATCAAGACCACAATGAGGTACCATTTCACACCAGTCAGGATGGCTGTGATCCAAAAGTCTACAAGCAATAAATGCTGGAGAGAATGTGGAGAAAAGGGAACCCTCTTACACTGTTGGTGGGAATGCAAACTAGTACAGCCACTATGGAGAAGAGTGTGGAGATTCCTTAAAAAATTGCAAATAGAACTGCCTTATGACCCAGCAATCCCACTGCTGGGCATACACACTGAGGAAACCAGAAGTGAAAGAGACACATGTACCCCAATGTTCATTGCAGCAATGTTTATAATAGCCAGGACATGGAAACAACCTAGATGTCCATCAGCAGATGAATGGATAAGAAAGCTGTGGTACATATACACAATGGAGTATTACTCAGCCATTAAAAAGAATACATTTGAATCAGTTCTAATGAGATGGATGAAACTGGAGCCGATTATATAGAGTGAAGTAAGCCAGAAAGAAAAACACCAATACAGTATACTGACACATATATATGGAATTTAGAAAGATGGTAATGATGACCCTGTATGCGAGACAGCAGAAGAGACACAGATGTATAGAACAGACTTTTGGACTCTGAGGGAGAGGGAGAGGGTGTGATGATTTGGGAGAATGGCATTGAAACATGTATACTATCATGTAAGAAACGAAGTGCCAGTCTATGTTCGATACAGGATACAGGATGCTTGGGGCTGGTGCATGGGGATGATCCAG
>NW_024070193.1:52575580-52672079 GCF_014754425.2 Oryx dammah
GTGAAGAAAGCTGAACACCAAAGAATTGATGCTTTTGAACTGTGGTGTTGGAGAAGACTCTTGAGAGTTCCTTGGACTGCAAGGAGATCTAACCAGTCCATTCTGAAGGAGATCAGTCCTGGGTGTTCATTGGAAGGACTGATGCTGAAGCTGAAACTCCAATACTTTGGCCACCTCATGCGAAGAGTTGACTCATTGGAAAAGACCATGATGCTGGGAGGGATTGGGGGCAGGAGGAGAAGGGGACGACAGAGGATGAGATGGCTGGATGGCATCACCGACTCGATGGACATGAATTTGGGTAAACTCCAGGAGTTGGTGATGGACAGGGAGGCCTGGTGTGCTGTGATTCATGGGGTCGCAAAGAGTCGGACACGACTGAGCGACTGAACTGAACTGATGTCAGAGAATGTCTTGTCTGTGTTCTCATCTGCCTTGGGAGACTAAGAGTATATTTGGTATGATCTATGTCAGAGAATGTCTTGTCAGTGTTCTCATCTAGGAGTCTTCAGGTGTCATGTCTTAAGCTTACATCTTGAAGCCATTTTGAGTTTATTTTTGTGCATGGTGGTATGGTATGAATTCTGACTTCATTGATTCACGTGTAACTGTCCACTTTCCCAGCACCACTTGCTGAAGAGGCTTTTCCCTTGTTATAATCTGCCTCCTTTGTTGGCAGTTGACTGCAGGTGTGTGTCTGTTTCTGGGCTCGCTGTTTCGTTGATCCTGTGTGTGTTTTTGTAGCAGGTACTGTGCTGTGCTCTTTATTGTCTGATGTCTGGAAGAGTTGTCCCTCCTGTTTTGTTTTGTCTTTTTTGTCCTTCAGGATTGCTTTGGCAATTCTGGGTCTTCATAGTTTCTTACACATTTTTGGATTATTTGTTTCTGGTTCTGTAGAAAATGTCATGGGTAATTTGATAAGAATTGCATTATACCTGTAGACTGCTTTGGGTAGTATGGCAATTTTAACAGTATTAATTCTTCCAATCAAGAACTTGGGTAACTTCCATTTCTTTGAATCCTCTTTAATTTCCTATATTAATGTTTTATAGTTCTCAGCACATAAGTCTTTTATCTCCTTGAAAGTCAAATTTATTCCTAGGTATTTTGTTGTGATTTTAAAGGGTACTTTTTTTTTTTTTTTTTAACATTTTCTCTCTCTCTCTCTCTTTTTTTTTTTTTGATATTTCATTTTCAGTGTAAAGAAGTACAACCAATTTCTGAAAGTTAATCTTGTATTCTGCTACTTTGAGGGCAGGATATCACTTATCAGATCTAGTAGTTTTTGTGTGGAATCCTTAGGATTTTCAGTATCATGTCAACTGCGTATAGTGACAGTGTTACCTCTTCCCTGGTTACCTGTTATTTCTTTTTCTTTTCTGATTGCTGTGTCAGGGAATTCCAATTCTGAGTTGAATAGAAGTGGTGAGAGTGGGCATCCTTGTCTTGTTCCAGTTTTTAGCAGGAATGTTTTCTGCTTTTCACTGTTGATTTATTATATTGGCTGTGGGTTTGTAATAAATGGCTTTTATTATGTTGAGATATGTTCTGTGTATACCCACTTTGGTATTTAGTGGGTGCTGAATTTTGTCAGATGGCTTTTTTGCATCTATTGAGATGGCCATGTGGGTTTTGACTCTTATTTTTTTAATGTGGTACACTACATTGATTGATTTGGGTATATTGAACTATCCTTGTGAGCTTGGGATGAATCCCACTTGGTTGTGGTATATGGTCTGTTTTATGTGTTGTTAGATTCGATTTGCTAATACTTTGTTGAGAATTTTTACATCTGTGTTCATTCCAGATACTGGCCTGCAGTGTTCTTTTTTCTTGGTATCTTTGTCTGGTTTTGGTCTCAGGTTGGTGGTGGCTTCATAGAATGTCCGTGAGAGTGTTCCCTCCTCTTCAGTCTTTGGGAAGAGTTTGAGAAGGGTTCGTATAGACTCTTCTCTGTATGTTAAGTAGAATTCGCCTGTGAAGGCATCTGGTCCTGGACTGTGGTTTGTAGCAGGTTTGGCTGGGGGTGGGTGGGGGGAAGCCGTGCCAAGTCTTCCGCAGTTCTGTGGCATGCGGGCACTCTTTGTTGCGGCCTTAGGATCTTAGGTTGTAGGCTGCTGGGTCGTCAGTTACAGTTTGCTGGATCTTTAGTTGTGGCACCTGGGATCTGGTTCCTTGACCAAGGAAACCTGCTGCATTGGGAGTGTGAAGTCTTGCCCCGGGGACACCAGGGGAGTTCCCATGGGGAGTTTTGTGTGTGTTTTAGTCTCTGTTTCCTCTATGGTAAGTATTATTTACTTCCTTCTGATGACTTAGGTTTTATTTGTTCTCCTTTTTCTAATTCTTTTAAGTTGTAAGTTAGGTTGAGTTGTTTTTTCCCCCCCCTTGAGGAAGGCCTGTATCGCTATGAACTTCTTTCTAAGAACTCCTTTTGCTGTGTCCTGTAGATTTTTTTATAGTTGTATTTTCATTTTCATTTGCCTCAAGGTATTTTAAAATTTCCCCTTTGATTTCATGCTTGATCTGTTAGGTTTATTTGTTTTAAATTTTTATTAGCGTATAATTGCTTTACAATGTTGACCCGTAAATTTTTTAGTAGAATGTTTAGTCTCCTTTGTTTCTGTTTTGCTCCCCCCCACCCCCACCCCCACCCCCATGGTTTATTTCTAGTTTTCACGCTGTTGTGATAAGAGAAGATCCTTGAGACCTTAAATTTGTTGAGGCTTGTTTTGTGCCCTTGTATGGGATCAGTCCTAGAGAATATTCTATGTGCACTGGAAAAGAATATGTATTCTGTTTTGTTTTTTTTTTTTTTTTTTTGATGAAATGTCCTGAAAATATCAGTTAAGTCTACCTGTTCTGTTGTATCATTTAAGATTTCTGTTGCCTTACTGATTCTCTGTCTTGAAGTCTTTAGCTATTATATTCTCGTCAGCTTTTCCCTTTATGTCTGTTAGTCTTTATGTATCTGGATCTCCTTTATCAGGTGCATATATGTTGACAAGTGTAAAATCTTGTTGTTGTGGTTCTTGTATCACTATCTAGTGTCCTTTATCTTTAAAGTCTGTTTTCTCTGTTAAGGGTATTGCAGCCCCCGTTTCTTGTCTTTTCTGTTTGCATGAAGTATCTTTTTCCATCCTCTCGTTGTCAATCTATGTGTGTCCTTTGCCCTAAAGTGGGTCTCTTACAGCCAGCGTAGTTGAGCCTCTGTTTTCTTTTTTAAAATCCAGTCTGCAGCTCTGCATCTTCTAATCCGCTGACATTTAAGGTAATTATTGATAACTATGAGCTTCCCTGGTGGCTCAGATGGTGAAGCGTCTGCCTGCAATGCAGGAGACCCAGGTTCGATCCCTGGGTTGGGAAGATCTCCTGGAGAAGGAGATGGCAACCCACTCCAGTATTTATTGCTACTTTACACCTCTTTTCCCATTGATTTTATATTTTTTCTTTTTCCTTTTTTTGTTTTTCCTTTTGTGGTTTCATGATTTTCTCTTGTATTACACTTCTGTTCTCTTCTTTTTGTTTTTTTATGAACCTGTTTTGTTTTTGATTTGCGCTTACTCTGTTTTTCAAGACTATCTACCCCTTCTTTTATCTCCTTCCCCTAGACAGTTAGTCATATGGGCTCAAAAGATATTATAGGGGGAAAAGTCTATGTTCTCTTACTCCCTCCCCACCCCTATTTTATGATTTTGATGTCTTTTTTTTTTATATCTTCACCACCTCCCCAGTGGCTCAGTTGGTAAAGAATCTGCCTGCAATGCAGGAGACCCGGGTTCAATCCCTGGGTCAGGGACATCCCCTGGAGAGGGAGATGGCAACCCACTCCAGTATTCTTGCCTGGAGAATTCCATGGACAGAGGAGCCTGGTGGGCTACAGCCCATGGGGTCACAAAGAGTTGGACACAAGTGAGTGACTCACACTTTCACTTTGTATCTTCATGTTTATCGTTTCACTGTTCATTATGGTTATCATCTCTCTCACAGGAATTTTTTTGATTTTTAAAAAATGTGTGTGCTAGCTTATTTAAGTGATTTATTTTCCAATTGTGGGTTTTTCTCTTTCCTATAGATTCTTACTTCTTTACTACCATGTAGGGAAGAATTTTCAATATTTTCTTTAAAATAGGCCAAGTATTGCTGTATTCTTTCGGTTTTTACTTGTCTGAGGAATTCTTCATCTCTCCTTCTATTCTGAATGATGATCTTCTTGGGTAGAGCATGTCCTAGGTTGCAGATTTTTCCCTTTCAGGACTTTGAATGTATCCCTTGTGGCCTGCAGCATTTCTGTATAGAAATCAGCTTGTAGTCTTATGGGAGTTCCCTTGTGATGAGCTGTTTTTGTCTTGCTGCCTTTGGAGTTCCCTTTTAACTTTTGCCATTTTTACTATAATATGTCATGGTGTAGGTCTCTTTGGGTTCATCTTGTTTGGGGCCCTCCATGCTTCCTATATCTGGATATCTGTTTCCTTCTTTAGGTTTGGGAAGTTTTCAGCCATAATTTCTTCAGTTACATTTTCAGTCCCTTTTTCTCTTTCTCTCCTTTCTGGAATCTCTGTTATGCTTTAGATTATCTCATAGGTCAGTCTCTTATATTGCTTTCTTTTTTTTTTTTTTTTAATTTGGCTTTCTAGTTGCTGTTCTGATCTGATAATTTACATTATTCTACCCTCCAGATCACTTATTCTTTCTTCTGCATTATTCATTCTGCTATTCATTGCCTTTAGCTCAGCTTTTGTCTCAGGAAATGAATTTTCTAATTTTTCTTGGCCCCTCTTTATACTTTCTAGTTCCTTTTTACAATAATCTGCACTTCTATCAATAGCCTTTCATAATTCCTTCAATATTTTCATTACCTCCTTTTTGAACTCAGTGTCTATTAGATCAAAGAGGTCTGCTTCATTGTTTATTCTTTCAGGGAAATTCTCTTAGTCTTTTAACTAGGAGTGGTTCCTCTGCTTCTCCATATTACTTATATTCTCTTACTCTGTGAGTTTAGGAAAAACAATTATCTACTGTGGTTTTGGAGGGCTGTTTATATATGGGGATGTCCCTGTGTTGTTTGTGTGGGTTTGTTTAGTATGAGGGCTGTTTTTAATACAGATGCCTGTTGCCTCTGCACTCAGCGTGTGCTGGTTATCCGTCCCTTGATAGAGGGTGTGTAGATGCCAAAACTGCGGTCTGGTCGTGGGGTCCTTGGCAGTGGCCCAGCCGCATCCCTGGGGCACGTGTAGCAGTGGAGGCAGCTCCCCGCCACTCCTGGATATTCATCTGCCTTTTTAAAAGATCAGTTCAGATCCATTGGTAAGTTGTGCTGCAGATTTAACTGTAAAGGGAAAAAATCTCTCTCTTGCAATACAGGTGTTTTTTTCATTTAATCTCTCTCGGTGTGTTGAATTAATGTAAGGACTGTTCTTTAGTGGTATATATGGCAGTTATTTTCCTTTACCAGCCCTAGAGTGGTTTGGTTGTATTTTGGTAACTTATATTTTGACTGTATGATCTTATACCCTTTGTATGTTTTTTTGTAAGCCCAGTGTAGTGTGGGTAAGATATTGGTAGTTTCATCATAGAGAGCCTTAACTTCATATGGACTAGAAGCCCTCTTTAATTACTCCTAATTTTCTACATATCAAATTATGCTTTCGCTTTTATTATTTAATGATAGTTAATCCAGAAGTCTTTTTTAGTAAATCTGGAGCATATTACTTAACTTTTGGCAGCAGCTTATTTTCCTAATTAAATAGATTGGCTTGTGAGAATCTACTTGTGTTTTTTTATGGACCAAAATTGAGCAGTGACAAAATGTAAGTTGGATTTACCTGACACAAGGAAGAAGGCTCCAGGGTTAAAATTTGACCCTAGCTCACACAAAAACCTGTCCACAAATGTCACCAGTATGATTATTTATAACAGCCAAAAAGTGGAAACAACCCAGATGCCTGTCAGCTGTTGAATGAATAAGCGAAATGTGGTGTGTGTGTTCAGCTGAGTAATTTGGCCATAAGTAGGAAAGACTGACACGGAAGTGAAAGTCAGTCACAGAAGGCCACATGTGTGAGTCCATTTAAATCAAGTGTCCCACATGAATCCCAAGAGGCAGAAGGCAGATTGGGGAGTGACGGCAAGGGGCCAAGGTGGGAGGCTGAGAGGGGAGCTGCTCGCAGGCGTGTTTCCTTCTGATGACAAAGGTGCTCTAAAGCGAACAGCAGTGACGGCCGCTCGAGTCTGCATAGGCTAAAAAACAACTGCACACTTCAGAAGGGCGAATTTTATGGCATGTGAGATATATCTCAGTAACGCTGTTAAGAACATTGGTTTCAGATACTGTGTGTATGTGTGATGAAACTGTAGTGTGAGAGGAGAGTGAGGTGACCAAGAGCTCGTCAGTCTTCTGTGAGTGGAAGAAGGAGAGGGTGTGACATGCAGGAAAGAGAAAGACCAACCCACGCTTGCTTCTCTAAGAAATTAATACTGGGTCCTTGTGTGTTTGAGAGAGAGCTGAATACACAGGGTTAGATTCTTGACATGGCATGTTTTTGATACGCAGTTTTTACATGTAGGTCAGTCTTACGAAATTCGAATGCTGGATAATCGGAAAATGGGAGATGTGCCTGAGATCACTGGAAAACTGGTAAAGGTAAGGACCTCCATTTACATTCTGAAAAGATACTGAAACGACTCAAAAAAATAGCAGTTTTGCTACAAGAGTTTCGTTTCTTGTTGCCGGAGTTATTAACAAATTATTTAATGTCACTTAAAGGAAGTAATGGGTTTATTAAAACTTAACTTTTTGAGCTATATTTTGTTTACTTCTCTGTAAAATAGGAATTATAGCAGTTACTGAGTGAAGTGAATATCAAGGCCCTCTGGAAACAAGGTGCCATAGAACAGTTAGCTGTAGCTGAGCAAGGGTGAAAAACCCACTACTACATAACAAAAGCTTTGTTTCTCTTTAAAAGACACCTTAGGGGAAAAGATACTGTGGGAGGAGGTGTGAGCGTTACTGTGATACTTCTAAAGATCCTTTTATTTTACCTCTTAAAATTTCTCTTAAGTAAAATTTTATTTCTTCACCTTACTGAAGTATCTGAAGAGTCATTCATTCCAGGCATGCTGCTTCTGCTGCTAAGTTGCTTCAGTCGTGTCCGACTCTGTGCGACCCCATTGATGGCAGCCCACCAGGCTCCCCCGTCCCTGGGATTCTCCAGGCAAGAACACTGGAGTGGGTTGCCATTTCCTTCTCCAATGCATGAGAGTGAAAAGTGGAAGTGAAGTCGCTCAGTCGTGTCCGACTCTTAGCGACCCCATGGACTGCAGCCCACCAGGCTCCTCCGTCCATGGGATCTTCCAGGCGAGAGTACTGGAGTGGGCTGCCATCGCCTTCTCCGCCAAACCCAGTCCTTCTAGGGTTTTCAGACCCACCCCTGGCTCCTGAAGTTCCGTGCATGGTGGATCCTGCTAGCCTGTACTTGTCCCTCCCCACACCGCGTAACATCAGAACTCTAGAGCGTTTCAGGGCAAGGGTTACGGAAGAAGTTTCAGTGGGAAGAGGGAGAACTTCAGTGGGGCTGTGTTAGTGAGAGAGAAGCAGGACTTCTCTCTGTCCTCCCATCTTCCTCCAGGGAGGCCCGCTGGGCCCTCAGTGCGGAGAGGCACTTGGTTGGAGAGGCCCGTCCCTTTTCAGAAGCCGAGCATGGGGAGGGCACCGGGGCACTGATGCTGACAAGCCTAGCGCACCCCGAAAGCAGCCGCCCAGCGCCGCAGGCCTGAGAGCCTCTGAGCGTTTAGGAGCACAACGCTCCCAATCCTAGGAGGGGTGCTTCCTGCTGGAGCACCGTTATGCCAACCTGGAGTAAACACCCAGGCCTCTCCTGACTCCTAGGACTCCCAGCATGCTTGGAATGGAAGGCAAGGGGTGACTTACCTATTCTCACATGTGCCATTTATATGTGGAGTCCATCATGTCTGTGCTGCTTCAGTGAGTTTGGTCGTTTCTCTAGAGGGTGAGTCAGATGACTATATTTTTTTTTACCATTTGTTGTTGTCCAACTCTTTGTGACCCTATGGACTGCAGCATGCCTGGCTTCCCTGTTCTTCACTATCTCCTGGAGCTTGGTCAAACTCATGTCCATTGTGTCAGTGATGCCATCCAACCATCTCATCCTCTGTTGACCCCTTCTCCTCCTGCCCCCAATCTTTCCCAGCACCAGGGTTTTTTCTAATGAGTCAGCTGCTCACATCAGGTGGCCAGAGTATTGGAGTTTCAGCTTCAGCATCAGTCCTTCCAGTGGATATTCAGGGTTGATTTCCTTTAGGATTGACCGGTTTGATCTCCCTGCTGTCCAAGGGACTCTCAAGAGTCTTCTCCAGCACCACAATTCACACTCAGCCTTCTTCATGGTCCAGTTCTCACATCCATACATGACTACTGGAAGAATTACAGCTTTGACTTTATGGACCTATGTCAGTAAAGTGATACCTCTGCCTTCTAATACACTGTTGGGTTTGTCATAGTGTTCCTTCCCAGGAGCAAGCACCTTTTAATTTCATGGCTGCAGTCACCCCTGGCAGTGATTTTGGAGCCCAAGAAAATAAAATCTGTCACTGCTTCCACTTTTTCCCCATCTGCCTTGAGATACTGGGACCAGATGCCATGATCTTAGTTTTTTTTAACGTCAGGCTTGAAGCCAGCTTTGTAAAAATTCACTCATTTTGCTTTCTCACCTGCGGTAAACACTGATCAGATTCACCTTTTTATAAAGGTGTCAGCATTGTTCCCAGTAAGCAAGCCTGGATTGGTTATACTCTGCTGGACTTAGTGACAAATAGAATTTGGTCAGGGAGACTCACACCTCTCATTTTCCAGAGTCCAGGAGGCTTATCATCAGTGTCAATTCTCTCAGCATGACCTGGTTCCAGCTCATCATTGCCAGACAAGTATTGGGCATCCTGGCAAACCTTTGCCAGATTGTACCACACCTGGTTACTAGTCAGCCTAGTAATATGTTACTTAAGGGACGATGTGGGTGGACTCTGTTGTCATTGTGACAGTCACAGGGTTACTTTCTAAACGGTCTTAAATTAGTTTGATCAGCCACTTGAGAAACCACATGTCTGATTTTTGGTGGATGTGAGTACGCCAGTCACGTCCTGAGAGCTTGTCTGGGATTCAGAGTTACAGTTAGTTACTGCCAGAGACTTCAGGATGAATCCCTTTTTCTTGGTCTGGCCGCGTCACATGGCGTCTTAGCTCCACAGCTAGGAATCACACCTGTGCCTCCTGCATTGGAAGTGCGGAGATTTAAACACTGGGCCACCAGAAAAGTCCTCAGGATGGATTTCTTAAAACATCCTTTTTCAGCTAGAAGAGCCCCTAGAAAACTCTGCAGCTATCTAGAGTTTAATTTCCTGCCCCCATGATCTTTGACTCGCTCTTGAAGGGAAGTCTTCGGGATCAAATGTTGCTGAGCCGAGGCGCTTGGGAGCTTGGTGATGTGCTTGGAATGCTCAGCATGCTCTCTCCGCTTGCTCTGTGTCTGTCTTCCTGTTAGCGCTCCTGTGCGGCTCATACTCTAGGTGCATCGTCTCCTTTTAGTCGGAACTTCATGGTGGCTCAGATGGTAAAGAGTCTGCCTGCAGTGCGGGAGACCCAGGTCCCATCCCTGGGTTAGAAAGGTCCCGTGGAGAAGGAAATGGCAACCCACTCCAGCATTCTTGCCTGGAAAATCCCATAGACAGAGGGGCCTGGCAGGCTGAAGTTCATGGGGTCGCAAAGAGCCGGATACGACGTCACTTTCCAGAGGACAACTTTTTCCCTTTCCAGTCTCAGTTAAGAGGTGTTTTTTTATATCCTGTCATTTCCCAAGGGTGGTCCTCCCTTCATCTTCCTTACTGTGCTCCTTAGTCTGACCTAGAAAGGGCTTTAGTACAGTACTGTACCCTAGCGTATTCTCATACTATTTTTATCTGAATTCATGGATTTGAGCTGGTTCTTACTAAATATGAGAGAATCAGAATCATGACATTTTCTGTGCTGCGCTTTTAAATGGTTCTTTTCAAAGTACGTGTCAGCTTTGGTTTGGACAGCATGTGGTTTCAGGGAAGGCAGGGGCACTAGTGGTAATATTTCTGTGTATGGCTAACAAGTTATTTCCTGTTGCATCCAGCAGGGATTCTACTGGAAATGGATTATCTTACTCCATCATAGTCTGAGAAGTAATTACTTATAAATGTGTCAGAAACACTAATTAGTGCAAATATGGTATCTGAACTCATTTTGATGACCTGTTTATCCTATCCCTGAAACAAAATAGTAGTTGGCAGGTGAGGGAGGGATGGGTGGAGAGCAGAGAATGGCCTGCAGTTTGTGGGCCAGAGTTAAAGCCTTCCATCGGAATTAACTTGAGTGTTTGGATGAAGTCTACCTGTGTTCTTTCCTGTTTTGTTTCCCTTGCTTGCCTCAGATAACCTCACTTGCAGTTTAAATTAATTTTGTATGTACGTCCTGGTGGGGAGGGTGGCAGTTCCCCACCGTCACCCCATGCCCTTGACACTTTGAGGGAGGGGGTCTTAATTCCCTGTACAGGGATAAAACCCAGGCGCCCTACATTGGAAGCACAGAGCCCAAACCACGGGAGAGCCAGGGTCATCCCTAATGTTTCCTTTATAGAAATATAACTCTTCCCAATTTCTTATGGACACAGACCTTAATTTTTAATTACAATGTCAAATTTTTTAATAAAAATTTTACCTAAGAAACCATTTTATTCTTGTTATTTGAGTTAGAATTCTTTGCACCAAATATCATTAATTGTACATATAACCTAGGTATCCAAGAACAAGACAGCTCACTTGCAAACTGTGTAAATTAGAGTTTGCTTTTGTATGCTTTTCTGCTATAGATTAATGTGTAAGACGTGAACACACTTGTGCTCTTTAGCTGGGACAGTCTGAAAGTGTTCATTTCCCCCACTTATCCCGTAGAGCA
This sequence comes from Oryx dammah, assembly GCF_014754425.2. NCBI lineage: Eukaryota > Metazoa > Chordata > Mammalia > Artiodactyla > Bovidae > Oryx > Oryx dammah. The sequence continues at coordinate 52,586,571 of NW_024070193.1, forward strand.
TCATAAGAGTTGTATTCCATGACCGACGACTCCAATATACAGAGCATCAGCAACTTGAAGGTTGGAAGTGGAATCGCCCCGGAGACAGACTCCTCGACTTAGGTACAAGTGGCGCAGAAGAGCCCCTGTTGACGCACTAGCGCCACACCGTGCGTGATTGGGTGGGGAAAGGTTTGGTGTCAGCAGATTCTGTGGGGCTTGAGTAGTTTTATAGTTAAAAATGAAGTTGGGGTGTGTGTGTGTGTGTGTGTGTGTGTGTGTGCTTAATGGAACTGAGCCAGAAATTTTACGAGTTTGAAATCATTTAGACCATTGTTGACTGGCATCAATCCCTCATTTTCTTAATAAAATGAAATAGAAACAAACCATGGTGGGAGAGAGCATGACGCACAGTAAGTGGGCTCTGAGGCTAAAGTGATTGACCATGGAGAACACTGAAGGAAAAGGGGCGGGGTAGTTTCATTAGCACACAATCTTCTTGGTTGTGACCTTTTAATTGGTTTGTTCTTATGTCACTTCTTTTTAAAATGCAGATATTCCAATGTCAGTAGGAATAATTGACACAAGGACAAATCCAAGCCAGTTAAATGCAGTGGAATTTCTGTGGGATCCTGCAAAACGCACATCTGCTTTCATTCAGGTTTGGAGTTTCACATTATTACAAGCTCGCTAGCCTCTTCATTCAGAAGGCCGTGGTTGAGACTGAATTCTTGGTGCAGGATCTTATTTTCCTTAAATGCTTATTTGTACACTGTCTTGTAATGTCTTTTGTATACACAAACATACACTGTTAAATTGGAGTTAATCTACTAAATTCAACATGTATAGACATTAACATATAGAGACCATCTGATGTGTAAAGCATTATTTAAATACTACGTTTATCACTGGTAGTAACAATAATCAAAACTTCTTATCAGAATGCATTTCTCTGGAACAAAACCTACTTTTAAAGGAGATGATTGAAAAGTATAGTTTTAAGAAAAACTATACTATAAAACAGAGAAAGCAGTGGCACCCCACTCCAGTACTCTTGCCTGGAAAATCTCATGGACAGAGGAGCCTGGTGGGCTGCAATCCATGGAGTCGCTACGAGTCGGACACAACTAAGCGACTTCACTTTCACTTTTCACTTTCATGCATTGGAGGAAACAGCAACCAACTCCAGTGTTCTTGCCTGGAGAATCCCAGGGACGGGGGAGCCTGATGGGCTGCCATCTATGGGGTCGCACAGAGTCGTACACAACTGAAGCGACTTAGCAGCAGTAGCAGCAAGCTATAAAGAGTATAGTCTAGCTTTGTTTAAAAATATTTTAACAGTGAGAATTTCAAACCCCCATAAAAGTAAGAGAAGATAATGAATTGGTCTGTGTGCCTGTATCCTGGCTTCTACAGAGACTATAATTTCCCCTTAGTTTCTTGGTGGAATACTGTAAGGCAACCCTCGGGCATTTCATTTGACTTGTGAATGCCCAGTTTGTATCTCCTAAGATAGTATATGTAAAATAAAATCAACAGTAATTCTAATATTCAGTATATTAAAATTTGTCAGTGGTGGAATTAAAATTTGCTGAGTAGGTGATCTTTATATAGAAAAGGAAGATTGCTTTTAATTGCTGACCAGCCTAAGTAGACTCTGGTTTGTGTGAACTTTAGAGAATCTTTAGTATTTTGTATTTTTGGGTCCTCCAAGCAGTGTCCCCCCATCAGCTAATAGTCACTAGGGCCGTGTTACCTGTTACTGTCTCATATTGTTCCATCTGACGGGCTGTCTGGTTATGTGGTGAATGAGAGGGATGTACGAGCTGGCCGTATATCTCAGTCTTAGTGTAGAGACCAGTTTAACCTTGAGTTCTTCGAAGAGGAGACGTGTCGCCGTCAGAAATCACTAAAGTCTTGCTACTAACACTGTGCGGTACCCTGGAGCTGTCCCCGAGGCGGCATAGGAAGAGGGGGCAGAAGTGGTGGGAAACGCGTCCACCCTCAGGAGCCTCAGATGGATGCCCCTGGAGCTAGGGATGAGCCTTGAGGACTGTGAAAATCCCAGGCAAAGTGCCACAGGCTGATGACACAGGAACAGCGGCGAGGTGGCCAGCTGGCTGGGTTTTGGGGTCCTGGCAGTAGAGGGCAAATCCTGGGGCTGTAAGTAATGGCGTGAGGGTTCCTGAGGATTGAGCCCCGTGCAGGTTCAGGACCATGGGTCTGGTCTGGGGCAGGGGTCAGGGACAGACTCAGGAAGGCCACTGCACTGACAGTGCTCATCGCCAGAGCCCGTCCTGCGTTAGAGGCGAGGCCCCGGAGCGGGCAGTTCAGAAAGGCTCCACTGGATCTGGGAAGGGAGAGTCCTGACATATAGCTGGCTCATAGGTGGGAGTCTGTGTGAAAGGCTCTTGAGTTTCCCTGTGGCGGGACTCCTGAAAGGCAGCAGGGCCAAGGGTGGCCAGTGGGCAGGACTTGGACCCATTTCAGCTCGAGTCCTCTTCTAGGTGCACTGCATCAGCACCGAGTTCACGCCCCGGAAGCACGGAGGTGAGAAGGGAGTGCCTTTTAGGATCCAGGTTGACACCTTCAAGCAGAATGAAAATGGAGAATACACAGATCACCTACACTCAGCTAGCTGCCAAATCAAAGTTTTTAAGGTGAGAGCTGGAAAGCAGGCTTTGAGGAAGTGAGGCCTGGCGTTGCTTGCAGAAGGTGTGTGTCTGAGGCCTGATAGATGAAAAGGTCTGCTTTGTTTTTAAGCCAAAAGGTGCAGATAGGAAACAAAAAACGGACCGAGAGAAGATGGAGAAGAGAGCCGCGCACGAGAAGGAGAAGTACCAGCCGTCCTATGACACCACGGTCCTCACAGAGGTATGCGGGCGCCTCCGGCTCCGAGGAGGAGCCGGGCCGTGCCCTCCGGCACTGCCTCTGAGGAGGAGTTTCGGCCGCGAAGGGTCCAGGAAGATCGGGTGGTCAATGGGCATGATGTTCTTGGTGAAGTCTGCGGGGAAAATACTCTCTTTAAATTGGGGGAGTTTAAGTGTTTGGTTTCCTGGGTGGGGTCTGGAATGAAGATGCTGAAATCCCAGTCGGGTCTCGGAAGCAGACTTACTTTAAAATCCCCGAAGTTGGTTAGACATTAAGCCGGGACCCAGAACGTCCGATGTTTGTCATGTCTGGGGTTTTGCATCTTCCTAAAACCTTGGAATCCTGCTGGTCGGACATTTGTTAAATCGGATGGTGGAGACATAAACAGGGTGTTAGATCTTTCTCTGTGTAACGAAAAGACATTGATCCCAATCTTTGGTGTTTGTCCAGATGAGGCTTGAGCCTATAATTGAAGATGCAGTTGAACATGAGCAGAAAAAGTCCAGCAAGCGGACTTTGCCAGCAGACTACGGTGATTCTCTGGCAAAGCGAGGCAGTGTAAGGGCTTCTGCTTCTCTCTTCATTGTGCAAGAACCCTTGTGCAGTGTTAGATATAGGACCGACTCCCACCGGAACGTAAAGCCAAATTTGTGTTCTGATGTCCTTGTCCTGATTGGATTTGCTTTTGTTTAGACCTCCTGCTTTCTGTTGGTTCCTCACTGAGGACAATTTCCTAAATCTAACACTTTTTTAAAACAAAGTTGACCATATTGGGTGGTTTCGGAGGGGGAAAAGAAAAATGGCACCCAGAACTGTGTCTGCTCCCTGCCTCCTTCCTGTCCTCCTCTCCCTCCCTCTCTCCTTTGCACACACACTCCCTTTATGAGCACTGACAGTGACTGAACATTCTTTTAGTGAAATAGTTATTTCCATGCAATTAAAAAAGGGTTTGTTTTCTCACGTGTGCAAGTGATAAGAAAATGCCACGGGTGCTTAGGAATGGTGGCGGCAGCTCGACAGTCGCATCTGCAGTGTGCCACCCCCTGCACGTGGCGCGAGAGTGTGTGTCTGTGCTTTTGAAAGCTTGTTCGGGAGCACTGGTTGGACTGTGTTAGCGTTTCCTCTTGGCACCTACACTGTGAGCTTTCGCTTCAGGCCAGCCTAGGGCACCTTGCTGCACTCAGCCCTGGTTTCCTACAGTGTGTAGTCCAGGGGGCCCTAGGTTGAATATGAACTTGCCCAGCTTAAGAAGAAAGAAAGTCTTTATTTCATATTTCATCAAACAGTTGACAGAGGATTATCCTGTGGTATTAACTTAGATCAGCTCTATACTTGCAGTAAATGGAAACAGAAAACATTACTGTTTAAAAATAGCTGTCATCATATGTATTAATGGCTACTGTATTTATCACTGCAGAGTTTGTGCTATCCAGGTGCCGAAAATAGACTTTCACCCTTACACACACATTGGTAATTAACTGTGGACTATGAAAGCCACAGGCACTATCACAGGATTATTATTTCTGAAGTAAAGCATTGAGTGAAAATATTTTAAATGCTTCTGTATGTAGTAAAACTGAAAATGACCTTCTCTGAGAGGTAAGGGGCCCCACACGTTGCATCTTCTTTAAGTGGGTTTTTGGACTCATACCACAGGTTGTATGGGACAGCTGTACACTCCCTTCCCTCAAACGCCCACCCCTCCAGCTTTATGTTTCTAGTCCCCTCATTTCCCAGCTGAAGACGCAAATGGTTCTCAGTAAACTTTTTGGGGGGGAAACCCTGGTAACTCAAGTCACTTTCCCTCTCTTGTTGTAAACTAAAATGAATGGGTTCTGATTATAAATTAAATGTGCTATAGCCCAGAACGAATTTGTAGATAGTAGAACTGTTAAGAATTCATGATTCTTAAGTCTGAAGTATGCAAAATGTCAGCAGATCAGTGAGCTGTCAGCAGATCAGCATGTCTTCTGGTGTGCGTTGCTTGCTGCCCCAGACTGTGTTTGGTTTGGTTAAGACTAGGAGGTAGTTAGAGCTCTTCTTGGAAACCTGTTAAAAACAAGGTACAGATTAATTCTTTAGAAAAGAAAGTCTGTGGCATTTTGTGTATTTCTTCGAGTGCCTACAAAAGTCGGCCAGCATTTCTTACAGTTCTCTGAGAGTGACAGTTGGCTTTCAGTAGGAAGATCCACACTTACCTGCTGAAGCTGCAAGGTGCTGTGTGAGAGTCCTGCATGCACAGAGGCCACACTGTGGGTTCCCGAGAGCCCAGCACCACTGGACCCTCCGCATCTCTGTTGGTCTTAGCACCGGAGCTGTGTCTCATGGGCCTGGATTTGGGCTGTCAGGGCCTACTGTGTGCCAGTGGGTCCTCGTTTTCTGTCCCTCCTGGGGAGGGACTTTGTTCATAGGGCGCCAAAGGTGCCACCTGTGGGCCCAGGTCGGGTATTGCTGGAACCTCGCTGAAGCAGTACCATTGCTTACTTGTAAAGCCAGGGAAGAATGGCAAGGTAGAAGAAACACTGAAAATACTCCTTGGTGTGCCTGGACCCTCCTGCTGCTGCTGCTGCTGCTAAGTTGCTTCAGTCGTGTCCGACTCTGTGCGACCCCATAGATGTCAGCCCACCAGGCTCCCCCGTCCCTGGGATTCTCCAGGCAAGAACACTGGAGTGGGTTGCCATTTCCTTCTCCAAAGCATGAAAGTGAAAAGTGAAAGTGAAGATGCTCAGTCGTGTCCGACTCTTAGCGACCCCATGGACTGCAGCCCACCAGGCTCCTCCGTCCATGGGGTTTTCCAGGCAAGAGTGCGGACCCTCCTAGGTTGAGCCTAAGAAAAACCTAGGGAAAGTGCAGACGGGAGAGTCTTGATGTTTCATCCAGCCTGGCCGTTGAAGAACCTGCGAAATCTGTCTTTTCTAAAAGTAGAGGCCAGTTTGCATTGAGTGCTGGTTTTCCAGTGTTCAGTGAATGGAGTCACTTAATTATTGGGCAAGTTTCAGATGTCAGTTAACAGCCCTACTTTTCTGTGCTAGAAGAATCTAGATACGTAAAAGTGAAATGAGCATGTTGATGGAATTACAGTAAATCTGGTGTCTTTGCTGTACTTACTACCTGCCATGCTTGGAGCTATTGAAGGCTTCATTTCCTCGGTGTTATACCTGGCAGTAAGGACCAAAGCTGATCTGGGAGACTCGCTAGGAGAAGGTCAGAGCTGCTTAGACGTGTATGTTCTGCTGTGTTGTTGGAGTCTGCACCGGGGAGGATGGTGTAGCAGGAAGACCTGCCGCGCAATGAAGGTGGCCATGAGCATTCGGCGCCAGCGAGTCAGGAGGCCTGCCCGGCGGCTCACAGGGCCTCGCGCTCCTCATTCTGTAGGTGCTGAGGAGGTCTCACCTGGTAAGCTGGAAAGAACAAAGGCCCTAGTTTGCAAAGAGTGGGCATTGTGCAAATGTCATGTACAGTGAAATCGGTGTGACATGCCAGCAGTTTAGCATGGCATTGCAGCCAGCTGAGATGTCATTTAGCTGTCAAGTTGATGACAGTTGAAACATCAAGTCTGCAGTCATTTTCTCTGTTTCTGAGGGACTGCCTAATGGGTAGTTGTGAAGAATGTTAAGATTCTGGGACTTCGGTTTTGGTTTTCGCCCATGTTATTGATGGGTGTCAGACACGCTGCTGAGCTCCTGTAACCTTTGGGGAGACTTGGTTTCTGTCCTCAAGAGCCCTTCAGACTAGTGATCTTGACTTCACACAAAAGAATTCTGAGAAAGAGTACAATTCCCTTGCACATTTTAAGATTGACATCTGAAAGTTTTCATCGTAAATTTAAATAGTTGCAAAGGAACTAGTTTTCTGACATAGTGAATATTTGTATGTATGACTTAAGATGAAGCCAGCACATTATTACCCTCTAAGTTTGAAAGCTTGGTGGCTCAAGTGGTAAAGAATCTGCCTGCAGTGCAGGAGACCCACGCTTGATCCCTGGGTCAGCAAGATCCCCTGGAGGTGGGCATGGCAACCCACTCCAGTATTACTGCCTGGAAAATTCCATGGTCAGAGGAGCCTGGTGGGCTACAGTCCATGGGCTTGCAAAGAGTTGGACATGACTGAGTGACTAACACTTTCACACTTAACTTCTTGATCTCGTGTTTTCTCTTTAATTCCCGTTAAATAATTTTGTCCAAATAGGACATACTTTCATGCCTGAAAAACTTTTAAAAATCACCCTAACTACTTTTTTACCACAAACTTAATATAAGTTGAAATTTCATTTTTAAAATTTCCTGTGACCATATAAAGCTTAAGTCAGTTGAGGAATTTAAAACTTATTTGTACCAATTTATCAGAACAAAAAGTCATATACATTTTGATGAATAATTGCTAAGTACAAAAATAGAATTGTTATTGGAAACATATTTTGAATGATGAGGATAGAATTTATTATCAATTTTGTGTAGCTAAGAGAAACTTTGTTTAGATATGTTGATTTTCCTTTTCAGCAGCGTGTCATTCAGGCCCTGGAACTCCTTCTGAGATCCCTGCCAAAAATCCCAGTGATCTCTTTTTTCTGTGATCTGGTGGATCCATCTCAGTGTCTGTCAGCTGACAAGGTGTCTTCCTGAATTATTCCGAAAGCAAACAGTTGAAACTCCTTGGCACGTAGGATGTTTCTGGAGTCATGTACTTCCTCAGTATCCATCCTAGTACCTTTGAATGGTCTTTAGCCCAGTTTTTGGCAGAGTCTCGTAGCCTGCAGCCATGGCGAGAAAGGAGGCCTTTTCGTGTCAGTCGGGAGGAGGCGACGATGCCGTGGACCCTGGAAACCGGGGGTGTAGTCAGGCTTGGAAAGGACACCGTGGTGAGGGCTGGAGCCCCTCCGTCCTCAGCAGTCGTGACCTCCTTGGCCTGCGCAGCATGTGTTGGCTGCGCCTAACTGTATAGTTAATGTGTCTCCAGATCTGCAGCTCTGTGTTTGGTCAGAATTGTGAAAACCATTGAAGTCCACTCTGCCCCTTCCAGACGATATGAACACATAGCTAGATGGCTGCAGGCAGTACCCTCTGCAGCTCTGGTGTTGTGTCCCTGGGCCTGTCTCGTCTTACTTGGGCATGGCGTCCACCCGAGAGCGAGGAAGTGCCTGGTGCCGGGGCGCCTGCTCCGCGGGGAGGCGGGCGAGAGCCGCGCCCAGCGGGACAGGCACATCCCGTCAGCACACAGTGCTGGGTGGTGCTTCCGAGCCCGCTTGCCTCTGCTGTCGTTCAGACCTCGATAGGTGCCTCCTGGGTAATGGGTGAAGAGAAGGTGGACGTTCTCGAGACCACAATGTAGCGAGACTTAAGTGCACATCTGAAACACCTTTAGGAAAGTTGGCTGCTGTCCTCAGTCACCTCAGGGCCTGTCTGAGAGTAGTCAGGGTCAAGATGCTACAACAAATAACATTTTCACTGACGCACATACACGCACGCGCACACACACACACAGAGTCAGTCTGATGTGTTTCTGTGAGGTTGCTTGATGAATGTCAGGTGTCTTGTGTTTCATGATCTTGCATTTGGCCAGAGTAGAGAGTGAATACAGGAATATCTGTGCCACATCCTGGAGAAGCGAATCATTCATGTATCTTTGTTTCTATCCGCAGTGCTCTCCGTGGCCCGATACCCCCACAGCCTACGTGAACAACAGCCCATCCGCAGCTCCCACCTTCACGTCCCCGCCGCCGAGCGCCTGCAGCGTCCCGGACAGGTAGCGGTGTGCATGACGCGCGCCGGGGCCCCAGGCGGCCTCGCTCCTTTAGCGCCTCTCTTAAGTCATGGTGGCCTTTGAGTGTGTGTCTGGGGTACATGGAAATACGAAACGGTCTGCTGCTGAGCAAAACTGTCTTTTCGTCACCTTCCAGCTTTTTCCTTCCTAGCCCCTGTGCCTCACACACTCAAAGCTGTGGGACTCCGAAAAGGGTGCGCTTTCAAGATATCTTCTTTGTGAGATAAAAACAACATTGATGAGGTTCATGGGTAGAGAGAAGACTGAGTTGTTAAGGGGAAACTGACTTGAATAGGTTGAGGTTGTGTTTATGATAAGGTACACTGGTCTTTGATACTCGTCATGGCAAACAAGGATTATTTTCTGCCCTGTTTCTTGCCTCTCCCAAAGACACTAATTTTAAAAAAAAAATAAGTCTTTAAACTTAGAGGAGAAGACTTTCCACTTGTAAAGGCTTGCTCTGGTGTCAGAGGTGGGCTCGGTGCGCTTTGTCCATCCTCTCTTCTGGCCTGTCAGCAGCAGCACCTGGTGAGTAGCTGGATCAGAGGGTCCTCACTCACAGGACGCTTCTTACTGGGAAGAAACACAACGTTCATAATAGAGTTAGAACCGTAGAGGAGCGAATCCCCGGTCAGCCCAGCGGGGACAGCTCAGTGCTCATGCTGCAGCCCAGGTTCAGTCCCTGGCCAGGAAGGCCTCACAGGTCACATGGTGCAGCCGGAAGAGGAAACATTCTTGTTTTTACACTCTGTGCTGGCAAGGGCGGACCCAGCTCGGGCTGCTGTAACTAAACAACACAGACTGAGTGGCTTATAAACGACAGGAGGTCACTCCTGGTCTGAAGGCTGCACACCCGGTTCCAGGGGCCTGCAGGATGGTTCTGGCGAGCAGTGTCTCCCGGGCTGTGGGCTGCGAGCCTGAGTGTTCCCGTGCTAGCAAGCAGAGTGGAGGAGGCGCACTCCCACCACCACTCACCAGGTCTCCGATCCCTCTCCTGGGGCTCCACCCTCACGGCTCCATCTACTGCTCATGTCCCAAAGGGCCCTCCTCTTAATAAACCATCCATCATGCTGCGAGTAGGGTGGTTTTTTGAGGGAACATGAACATTTAGTCTAACAGGGTCTGGTGAGAAAAAGAGAGGGGAAAGAAAGGCTTTTTCCCTGAGGAGATGGATGGCTAAGAGGCCATTGTCTCCGTGTAGGTTACTGTGCTTCAGGAGGAGGAGGTCACTCCTGGACTTGGGACCAGAGGGCACTGAACAGTCTTAGAAAGCTAAGAGGGGAGTGATGAGATCACGCACACGCCGGCTCACCAGATCTTTCCTGGGACCCCGCTGTGGTCCCCGCACTGTTAGGGGTGCCATGAGATGAGTGAAGCCCCATCTGGAGGAGCTCAGGCTCCAGTGGGCGGGGGACAGTGAACAGTTGGCATGATGGACCCGAGAAACTGGGGTGTGGGTGCTGAGAAGGGACCCAGAAGGCAAGTGTGCCCCCCAGGGCAGCTGCTCTCACTCTTCCCGGGAAACACAAGGATGGTGGCACACACCGGCTCCTTTTGTTGTCTTGAATTTCACCCTCTTTAACGGTGGATAAATGGATTCATTAAAGGGATATTATTTTCTATTTTGGCTTAGGTTCGTTTAGATCATTTATAGCACATTATTAAAGTAGACTCTCTTGCTGTTACTTTGCACTGTTTCCCTTAATTGATTCTCATATTTTTTCCCTAACTAAAATGAATGAGAATCCTTCATTTTCCTGGCACCCCTGGCAATGGAGCCCTTGTGTTTCATGAAACTTGACTTTCTTGCTAAACAGATGGAGAAGCTGCAAATGAAACCATCTCCTGATGTCGTCGTCGTCTTCTTTTTTTTTTTTTGGCCACATTTGTGTGGTTTGTGAGATTTTAGTTCCCAAACCCGGAGTCAAACCATGGCGGTGAACGCACCTAGTCCTAACAACTAGGCCACCAGGAATCGCCCTTGTGTCTTGACCGTATTCCTGATCAGTGGTGCAGATACTCTTTGCATATTTACATCTGCTCTGTCCCACAGTGTCACATTCACCTAGTATCCTTTAATGTCTTAATTCAAAAATATAACAGTCATCCTTTTCTTCCTTCCTTATCCCCAGCAATTCATCTTCCCCAAATCATCAGGGAGATGGAATTCCACAGGCCTCTAGTGAAGTAAGTGTCTTTACCCTAATCTCTCATGCATTCAGGGTCCTGCATCGTGAAGCCTCTGACAGAGATTTGAATCACTGTTCGGGTCACCGAATACTCACACCTCTGCTCTTTGTGGGTGTGTTAAACTTTAAACCTGTATGATTTCTGTGTTGTGTTTAAATGTTCTTTATAACATGCCAGGGACTTGGGTGGGTTTTTTTTTTAAGTCTTAATAATTTCTTCTGTTTACGTTCATTTTCTTTATTAATAGCAACTTCAGCCTTCAGCCACGATCCAGGAAACACAGCAGTGGCTGCTCAAAAACAGATTCTCTTCCTACACAAGACTGTTCTCCAACTTCTTAGGTATGTTTGTGTTTGTGTACACGCACACATACATCGTTTACTTATTTGTTTCTGTACTATTATTAGCCGTAATTAAATGTTGGAGGAGAAGCTGTATATAGAATCATCAGAAGTTGCCCAAGCCTGTAGGGGAGGCCTTGTGTCCCCCCAGCGTCCCCAGGTGTGGCGTCTCGCAGACCCTTAGTGCAGTATCGGAACAGGAACTCGATGCTCTTTCACCAGGTTTACGCGCCCTTGTTTTTGTATAGGTATAAGTGCTCATGCACACTTTTTTTCCCTGTATTAACTTTATGTGAATAACTTCGGCTTTGCCTAAGTTGCCAAGACAGCGCAGTTGCCCCGGTGCGCCCTTTACTCAGCTTGCTACGCGGCTGTAGTCCGGCATCGAAACAGGAGGCTGGCGTTGGTGCCGCGTGTGTGCATGGTGTCGTTGCCGTCACACCTGTCGGCTCGTATAAACGACCAGCGCCGCTGGAGTCAGGGTATAGAATGGCGACAGCGCCACAGGAGTCTCCCTAAGCACCCAGTACCCCTCTCCCACCTTCGCTAACATTTGGCAACCATTAATCTGTTTTCTGTTTCCATGATTTTGTCATTTTGAAAACCTCACATAGGTGGAGTCTCACAGTATGTTGGCTTTTCTCCCAGCATCATGCCCTTACGTCTGTAACGTCTAAGAGGTTGCGTCAGTTACTCCTCTTTATTGCTGTGTAGCATTCTGGGGTAGGGATGTACTCAGATGTGGATTTTTACAGACATAGGTTTTCTCTTGCCTAGTAGGCTAAGGAAGTATTTAGATGGAACGTTAGAAGGGACCAGGCGGTGCTGCTTCCGGGTGCTGTGGGAAGCCCGCTGGGAGGCACGGTAGTAGCCGGCAGGGGCAGCGTTTCCTAGACAAGCGTAGCCCTGGGCCCTTTCCCGCAAAACGCTTCCTGGCGTGGCCCGGCCTGCCCCTCCTGGGCCACAGTGCAGTGGCGGCTGGCTCTCCCAGCCTTTAAAGAGAGCAGCGCGTGTGTGCACCCGGCTGCCCAGAGCAAAGCTTGGTCTCCCACAGAGCATGGCTCCTTGTCTCATCAGCCCCTGCTGCTGTGCTCGCGCCACGACCAGCCATTCCTCGGGCAGCGCTTTGTCTCTTTAAAATGGAAGTGCGGGGTTTTTTCTCACTTACTAGCCGAGATCCACACTTTCATGATTTACCTATGGAAAAGCTACACATTTCAGTGTGTGTTGGGGAAGAGCCCCGAACACTGGGGAGCCCTGCCGGTGGCGCCTGAGTCCTGTTCTGTGAGACGCACAGTTGAGGTTGTGTGAGTGGTGGTCGCTGGGGCGTGGCCTCCTGCCTTCTGCTTCTGCTGTGAGGTTCCCCACAGTCGAGAGGTGGGGAAGGCGGCTTCCTGCTCCGAGCCCGTCGGGCATTCAGAGAGGACCATGCCCGTCCAGCTCTGTGCGGGTGGTGGCTGTGCTCCCAGGTCGCTCCTCTCCGCTCCTGTTGGCAGAAGGCCCTGGCAGAGGCGACAGCACCTGGCTCTGCCCCCCGACGCCAGAGACAGCCCCGTCGGCACTCATGCCTCACGGGAGACATGCTTCTCTGGTCTCTCTTTCACAAACTAGAAAATTAGGAGACTAACATTCAAGCCCTCAAAAGTAGAGAACTCCATTATCTTGTTACATATGTGAGTGGATATTTATCCTATGGAAGTCATGCTTTATTTAATCTCAAGGGCATCTTAGTTTCCCCAATAAACTACATCTTGAGCATCAATAAAGGGTGAAAACAAAAGGTTGTAGACACACTCAGACATTAAACAGAGTCTGCAGAACTTCTGTGGCACTCGACCAGCTCCAAAGCTGGATGACCAGCCTTTGTGAGTCTCATTCTGCCACTCCCCCCACCTCCCTTTTCTGTTCTGCTTTAATGCAGATCCTGGGCACCATGCCATCCACGTACGCACCAAATATTTACAGAGGATGTCTTCAGTGTGATATGCAGTTCTCTGCCATGCTTTTGTATTAAACTGGCTACTGTGGCAGAGTTGTTATTGTTGGACTGTATGTAGCAGGTTACAGAACACAGAGGCCTAATCCCAGCTCTGCTGACAACCTGGTTGCCTTTGGGCAGGTCTGACTTCCATTTCTTTCTTCTGTAAATTAAAGATCGGCCTGGGTCATCTCACGGTGAACTGTCGGGTCAAGATCATGTTAATCCTTGCAAGCACCACTCGGCCAGAGTAGGCCGCACGGCGGTCCTGTGCTGGGAACAGTCCGTCCTGTCAGCCAAGCTTGTCGTTATGATTAACCGGCCTCTGGGCTTCGAGCTCCTTCTTGACACAGGATGAGAGAGCCAGCATCCTGTGTCTGAAGGACAGGCGTGTGTGTGTCTGTTCATGTGGACGTGCACACATAAGAGAGCTGCGATGGTTTCGAAGGACACTGAACTGAAGACGGATGCCACCAAGCAGCCTGTCTTGCTGGATCTTATCCCAGTTCCTGGAGAAGATTCTCTTTTTGCTCTTCTCCAGGTGCCGACTTGTTAAAACTGACCAAGGAGGACCTAGTACAAATCTGTGGTGCCGCCGACGGGATCCGGCTCTATAATTCCCTGAAGTCAAGGTAAAACACAGAGTTTAAAAGGGGCTGTTCTGCTTGAAATGAGGATGTGCCCTCGCTTGTGCGGGGCTGTGGGCAGCTGGGCCACGCTGGGCTGCGTGTGCGCGCCTTCAGGCAGGCCCAGATGTGGTGCAGGCACTGAGGGCAGAGGCAGACTCAGGGCTAGAAATGGGGCCTGCACGACTGGGTTTGCTGCCAAGAAAACAAACTTCTCGTTTCGGTCAGCTCTACGGAACCGATGGTTTTCAAGGCCCTGTACCCTACTGCACAGTTGTTAGAAGCGTACGCTGTGTTGGCGTTCAAGATCCATTCACTGTCGTTGCTATTTCTAGACTTGTGGTGTGAGAATTGCATTAAACTGAGTTTTACTGATGTTAAACTGCTGACGTAATGTTGAAACTCAAATTCACCAGCATCTGACTGACCATCTCAATGGTTTAGAATCTGGATCATCAGATTAGACCACCTGTGCTAACCTGTGATAGTTGATGTGAGGTGTGTGTCTTCATATTCTTACCCGTAGATTGGTATAATGAAGTAGCCTTGTCAAGTTCTCCTAAGGAACTAGCCCGTAGCGCCCTGTAGCTGCGCATGCGCAGCGCCTCCCAGGCTCACGAGCGCCGTCTTCTGGTTGCAGGTCGGTGCGGCCCCGCCTGACCCTCTACGTCTGCCGCGAGCAGCCGGCGCCGCAGGGGCAGCAGCCGGTGGCCGGCGGGGGCGACAGCAGCAGCGCCGCGCCCTTCGGTGGGTATGGTCAGCGGGTATTGGCGGGGGTACTCTGCTTCCTGTCACGGCCCTATGCAGTGGGTGGAGGCGGCCGCTGAGAGGCAGCGCCCTTTTGCGCTGTTCTGATGAAGTTTCATCAACGCGCGCAGGCAGAGTGTGGCAAGCCCTGCCGCAGAGCTCCTGATCGCTGTTTGGCGTTCATCAGTAGCTGAGCAGGACCTGCGGGGGCCCGGCTCCCTGTGGGTGTGCTGTCCCGGTGGGGCCCCGGGGCTTCTCTGGAGCCAGCAGCCCCCTGGGCCTGGGGGCCGCTTCCTTAGCTTCTCTTGCATTTTCACACTGTTCTGAATCCTTTAGGGGACACGTAGCTCTTATTCTTTCAGATAAATTTCCAATAGTAGGTTTACTGAATCAAAAACTGACCTCTTTGGAGTTCTTTTTATATATTGCTAGAAACACTGTATTTTTGAAAACAACTTTCTTTTGCTATAATTTATATATCATAGAATCCTTCCATTGCAAGTATACAGTTCGTGTAGTATGCACAGTGTGCAGCCATTGCCGTCATCCAGTTTTAGTCTCATTGCTCCACAATGATCCTCCGTGCCCATCTGTACTCTATTCCTGTTTGTGTTTAATAAAAATTATAACCACAGATATTTTTGTACAGAGGTTAATGTTAATTATATGTGTACTCATAAATAATATATTTAAATGGATAGTAAGGGGGAACTACTCATCTTTTTTCTATCTTATTTCTTTAGTACTTTGAAAGGTGTGACCTTCCCATAGATCAGGTGGAAAACAGATCAAAGATGATTGCTAAAATGCTGTTTGTATTTTTTATTTCAGTTTATCATGCAATCTACTTGGAAGAAATGGTTGCCTCAGAAGTTGCTCGAAAACTTGCGCTGGTGTTTAATATTCCTTTCCACCAAATTAACCAGGTTTACAGACAGGGTCCCACTGGTATTCACATTCTCGTTAGTGATCAGGTAACTGGCATGCCCTTTCCTCCTTCACACTGGTGTTTGCTTTTGTATGTACTGCTGGAGAGCTGTAGGAAAACTCTGTGGCCTCTTGCCAGTACTCAGGAGTCAGAGTTGGGAATCAAAATTGGGAGGAATTTATAAGCAAGAGTTGAGGTATCCTGGGTGGCAGAAGGAATGCAGATTAAGGAGAACCTCAGCTCAGCTCCCACCAGCTTTGAACTCTGACCCGGTCACTGGGAGACTCCAGGTTCCTGGGGCTTTGGTCCTTTTTATGTAAAAGTGAGGCGTCTGAATGGGTTTTCCTTTGTTTTCCTATCTGATGACTGGTTTTAAGCAGCAGGGTAGGAGGGCAGTTCTTCCCGTCCATGTTCCGTGAGAAGCAAGCAGTGAAGCGCCGCTTTTTGTCAGTGTCTCTGTCTGAGAGCCCGGTGGGGACAGCCCCCCGTGGGCCCATGGGTGACGGGCCAGAGTGCAGGGACCCCCATGAGTACGAGGTCAGCTCAGGGCAGGCTGTACACCAGGTGTAGGCCCGTGACCGCATACAGCCTTCGTGAAGTGCTGTCTTGACTGTTGAGTACTGAACTTGTGCACCATGTATGTGTTTTTATTTTTTTTCTTTCACAAATTTTAATTCCTAATCAGTAAGAGTTGGATATTAATTATACATCTGCTTTATCCTTCTAGATGGTTCAGAACTTTCAAGATGAGAGTTGTTTTTTATTCTCCACAGTAAAAGGTACTTTGCATGTGTATGTGTGTCTTGAAAGGCTAGAATCATGAAAGGTGGCGTGCCTGAAATCAGCAGTAATCTTGTGTCTGGCTTTGCAAATGCTGGTTTTACCAATCTTAAATAAGTTTGAAAAATGAAGTCAGCCACATCTGGTGACAGAAACAGAAATTAGCAAATAAGAGGAGTCCATCCTTCTGGATGCCTGGAGAAAAATCCCAGTCTATTCAATCAACATTTAACTGACCACCTGATGTCAGACACATGCTAGAAAGGTCTTCCCCTGCTCTAGTGGGGAAAGCAACCAGAAAAGGTCAACAGATGCACACAAATTACAAATACAGAGTTTAGCTGCCGTGAAGGAATGGGGAAGTGTGGTGCTTGTGGACACAGGCATCTGGGCTGGGGGACACAAAGCTCTTAGGCTGTCTCTGTGGAGTAGCACCCAGGCGAGGCAAGGCTGTCGCCGAGGAAGGAGCTGGGCTGTTCTGGAGACCTGCGGGCCTGCAGCTGCGATGCAGGGCGAGGGCAAGCAAAGCAGGAGCCAAGTCCAGTAGGCAGTGTAGTGGTGGGAACTTAGATTTGAAATGCACTGCAGTCAGTGATTTGTTTGTAAACAAATGAATAATGTGAGTAGGTTTGTCTTTTCTTCCACTGTTGCAACTTTGTAGAGACAGAAGGTGGGAGAAGTGGAGGCAGGAGGTGTCATCTAGGCCAGAGGTGAGGGGGTTTTGGACAGTGACAGGGCCTGCTGAGCCCCACAGGGGAGGAGGAGCAGCCGTGACTCTTACAGGAGCAGCTGCGCAGGTGGTGGTCACAGTGGAGGGGGAGGTGGTGTTGAGAGCACCCCCGACCCTCTTCCTTTGGGCTGCTGTGCGTGATTTGGGACAGACGGTCGCTGGGGGTGTCATCAGAGCAGTGGACAGGAAGGCAGCTGGAGCTGGCAAGGTTTCCCACCTCTGCCTAGCAAGCTCAGAAGGCTAAGTGAACATTATCACCCTAGTCTTAGTGGTGGAAGAACAGTCTCAGAACTATTTGTGTCAATTGGTCATTTAATAGTAAAAAGTCTGGTTGATGGTAACAATGTGTCATAAAACTTTCAGAAGGAAAGGAGACTTGTGGACCATTTGTGTGTGGCAGTTCTTAGTTTTTAAAATCAGTACTTTTTAATGTAAACAACTTGATTAAATATGTCACAGAATTTGAGACCCATTAAAAAATAAGTTTGCAAAAAGTTGAGATTTCATTTTAGGACATGGGAATGTCGATTTAATTATACCCGCTGGGGCTGGCAGGAGATACCTGGGTTTCAGATGTAAATTAAGCCTTCAGCATGTCTTTGGTGATTCAAAGCCGTAGAAATCCTTCAGGTTATGGAGGGAGAGAATGTGAAGAGCAGGCCCAGATGGGGCTCACAAGACTTCCAGTTAAAGGGTTAGTTAAAGGAGGGTTTCTTAAATGTCAGGTTATTATGAGAAGAGACCTTTAAGATCTAAATCCAGTCTTAGCAGGAAAGCTGCACCTCAAAGAACAATATGTCCGGTGTCACTTTTTTCTGGTAAGTTACTCAAAGGAGTAGCCCCCCTTGAAGCAAGGGGCTGAATTGAGGACTTCACCCTGCTGGACATGTCTCAAGCCAGCAAGATACCTGCAGGGGCTGTTTAGACTGTGAACTGACCCACTGTTGTTTTCTTTACAAAGCCCTAAGACTAGCACCCTCGTCTCAATTTTTCATTCTCAGAGCAAGTGTTTGGTCTGTGACAAAGGTAGTTCACAGAGTGTGTGGCTCTGACGGCAGCACGTCTAGTGTTCGGCATCATAGGATTCCCCCTCCCATCTCAGTGTCCTGTCTTTAGACGTTTGTCCTTACGAAAAGTTTCATTTGTTCCTTGATGAATGCTTGTACTGCTTCTACCCATCTTCTGAGAAACCCTAGGCCAGCAGGTGTAGCTAGTTATCCCAGAAAAGGTGGGTATCAGAACCCAGTTTATCCGACGGTCTCTGCCGTGTGCTCAGGCAAGCGGCAGAGGGAGTGTGGACATGATGCTTTAGGGAGGGGCACTGGAGCAGGTTAATCAGCCTTTTCATCTCTGGAATACTTAAAGGCACGCTCAGCTGGGCTGGGAGGCTGTAGGGTGAGAGCAGCGTTTGTTTTAGTGAGTTAGGTTTTAAATTTATTTTTAATCGAAGGATACTTGCTTTACAATATTGGTTTCATTTCTGCCATATGTCAATATGAATTAGCTCAATTTAGTTTTGACTCTCCAGCCTAGTAAAAAAGAAGTTCAGCGGTCACGTCTCTTTATTTTTCCGCAGCTGAAAATGGTGGTGGCGTCCACATCATTTTGAAGTGACGTCTTCCATAGTCTGAACTTTATTCAGCACCAAATAAAAGTCACGCTTAAAAGTGTGTGAAGACTGAATCCAAGAAGTCTTGGGATTGGATTTTACCGTATGAAATGTTTCATATTGAAAACATAGGATGACCTTCCTAATGAGCTGGACGAGAGGCGCACCTGGCCCGCGTCCCCGCCGGGAGAGAGCACGCAGGCCGCGCAGGTAGGCCGCCTGCCCCTCTGCCCGAGGCGCCAGCGCACACAGGTCCGGAGCAGCCTCTGCTGTCTTTTTACACTGTATGCGGTTTGGAGATGAATGTAGACGTACTGTGGGCATTGACATTTCTGGGCCACTGTGGTGTCTGTGGCCTGGACCTTATGCTGACCTGGGCGGGGACGGGCCGCCGTGGACACGGGCCCGACCGGTGGTTGGGGGAGAGGCGTGGCGCTTCTCGGAAAAATCATGTCTAAGGGTGTGCATCTGCCGGGATCATGCCGGATCGGGGAGGATCCAAGCCAGGAAGACAGGCTTGAAGCAAACTGCATTATCAAGAGTACCTTGGTGAGAGGATCAGTGTAAATCCTAATAGGTACAAAGACTTTTGTGTTTTTGCTTTGTCACAGATTTATTGAAAACCTTTTTGCTTCTGCTTCCATTTTTAGCATTTGTTTCTGGTTTTCATTTTTGAATCCCAATGCCTTTTAAACTCATGTGGTTTTCTTTCTCCTTTTTCTATCTCCAACCATTAGCAACCGCCTCCCCCCACCCCCTTCCTGTTAAACATTTTTAAAGCCCTGTCCCGGACATTGGAAATACACCTAACAGGACAAAACAGCATGATGGTTTGTAACTTGGTGTTAAGGGGTCATTATCAGGAGTTGACATTATTCTCCGAACACTAGACATCACAAACACTATCTTGCACCATCAAAACTCTTACTTCCTGAGCTTTAGTACAATCATGGATAACACTCTGGTGATTAGGGACTTTTATACACCACGTAATAGCTTCTTTTTGCTATAAAAAGAGTGCCTCTTTCACAAAACCAAATGCTTGTCGGCCAGTATACTTTTCAAAGGGAATCACTGTTTTTGCAATTTTTTCTACTATCTTTCTCTCTTCCCTTCACCCAAAGCCTTCCCAAAATTCATCAGCAAGCATTTGAGGCCTGTGGTGTACTAGACACAATTAGAAAAAACAAATCACTTCGATTGCATTTTAATTATACCACCTCAGTCTATTTACCCAGTGTCTTGGTTTTGAGTGTTTTATTTGATGCTTGAGTTTGAAATCTCTCCCCAAAGACAAAACTGCTCCAGTGGGTAAAAGCTTTGTATTTTATTCATAAAGGGGGTTATTTGATATTAAAAAAAAAGTACTGTCTTTAAATATTCCATCTTTGGCCTGAAAATATCCCTCACTTGTATAGCCCCCAAGCTGGAGAGCTTTCCTTTCCGTCATTTCCCCTTTGCTTTCCTACGACCACATGTTTCCTGTACCAGTCACCTGGGAAAGAAGTGAGCTTTCTCTTCGTTGTTTGAGTTTTGCTTGTCTATTTAGCATTCCTTTTTGAGTCTCAAGATTTATGGAACAATAAATGTCATTTAATGCTGTGTGCTATTTTGAATTCATCAGGTTTTTACAAGTGGGGTTAAAAAAAAAAAAGCTCGTCAAACTTGAAATTACACCAAGCAGCATTGAACATTAGTCTGTCCCAGTGAAACAGGTTAAATTATGGCACCAGCAAATTTGCTACTTTGTTTTTTTAATAGTAGGATGTACACATTTCAGTATAATAAATGTTTTCTGATTGTTTTTGCAAATGTGTGTCTCATTTAAAATCCAAGTTCTTGCCAGTGTCACTTCGTGTCATAGAATCAAGCAGTTCACTATGTATGTTCTGAGTGCACACCAGTCCAAATGGCGTTAGAAGAGCTGGTGGGGATGTGTTTTCCTTTCAGTTTGTTGTTTTCTCAAAGCAAATGCAGCTGAGGACAGGTCATCCAGTGATTGTTCCACGCTTACATTTTAAAGAGGAAGCAAACCTGATTTCCTTAACAGAGGTCCTGCTGTACTGTAACTGCAGTCCTGTGTCATTCAGCCAGAGTCCAATAGCTTTGAGAGGTTGTATCCAAGCTCAAAAGAGATAATGTATAGAAGGTCCTGGTCATTTAAATTTTAAAACGGAAACTATACTCATAGCTTTCTGCAGCACCCATTTTCCCCATACACAGTGATGTAAATGTATATTTAAATAACTGCTATGGTATACATACAATTTTTAGATCAGGAAATACTAGAGTATATAATAAGGCTGCAAAATCACC
The DNA here is from genome assembly GCF_014754425.2 of Oryx dammah. Lineage (NCBI taxonomy): Eukaryota > Metazoa > Chordata > Mammalia > Artiodactyla > Bovidae > Oryx > Oryx dammah. The sequence goes on from NW_024070193.1 coordinate 52,607,426, forward strand.
AGGACTAATGCTTTTTCTGATAATCCTCTTTATTGATTTATCTATCTGCCTTCTCTCCCCAGAATGCAACTGAGGTCTTGTATTCTAAATGATTCTAAAACTTTGCACCTAATAGAACCCTAACTCTATTAAAACTATTGCTGGTTGTGGGAAATTTCTCTTTTGCTCTTTCTCTTCAGCTTCTCAGGAGCTCTGGGCTTTTAAGTTTGGTTGCTAAGAAGGGTTAGCACAGAGGTTCAGTGAAGGTCACAAGTCTGGCAGCACAGAGTAGAAACCAGATCACCTTATCAGATTTCAGATAACAGAATGCCCGAGTTTGGAAAATGGTTTTGGTCAGATATGTCTGCCACAAGATAATAGCAATAAAACCCTCTGACGTAAGCACTGCAATGGTTTATTCATTTTATATAAGTCTCAAAGGTGCCAACACTTTACTGAGTTTTAAGTGTGTAAGATTTTTGAATAGTTCTGGTGTAACTTGATTTCTAAGACTTAAAATAAACTTGGAAAAAAATCACACCCATTCTACATGCATCCATTATTTTTAATTGACTGTAATATAGATAACTTGAGCTTTAAATTCTTTTTCTTTAAGGTCCCCCAAATTCTGTGAGAGATGACAGGATTAGCTCATTTTGTGCTGTCGCCTACCCCAGAGCTCACGATCTGTAATCAGGCGGCATGGAGTCTGAGCTGCTTCTGTTCCATTTCTGATCCCCGAGAGGACCTAGGGCGAGTTGACAGAAAGGTGGAGACCCTGCTCCACCCTTCTGGAGTCCTCATTCTTTGGTGTCTCATGGAAACCTGTTACCTTGCCTTCCAAGTAAGTCTCCAAATAGAAAAGTCAGGCATTGTGAATTTGCAATATAGTCACTTCAATAAAGTTGCTATTTTAATCTTCAAAGTGGAGAAGTCCTGCTAATCAAAATGGACTCGTGAATAAAAGGAGGTCATTGGCTTAAGTATCAGGTAGAAAATCAACAGCTTACTTTTCTGCTCAATTTGTGCTAACGCTGATGGTCTGTTGAGGAATGCTGGCAAAGCCGAGGGTGGCAGTTTTGTACCTAGGGCAGCGCCACCTCTTGAGATCCAGGTTTCCTGTGCCGTCCTGGCTGCACTAAGACCACCCCTGCTCTTTGTTAGCTGACATGAGGCTTTGAACTGATTGCATCACAGCAAAACAAAGGTAAAAACTATCACCAGAAGTACCACAGTCCCTGCCCAAGTCTTTTACCTGTAAGCGCCTTTCTCACCGGAGAATCAACAGAGCTGGGTGACGGCGGAGAAGGGCACACCGAGTGCTCCGGGCAGGCCCCGCGGCCCGCCGGCGGCCGTCAGAGGATGACACAGCACCTGCAGAGCCGCGGCCCGCCGCCTCCCGCGGCCGTGGGCGGGGTGACGGGAGCGAAGTAGGCGTGGACTCGGACGTGAGGGAGCTGCGCCTGAAAGCGAGGGGAGGAGCCCCGGCTTCAGACCTGTGGGCAGGAGGGCAACTACCCGCGTGATCCCAGGAAAGCCCAAGCCAAGAGGCGGTCCTCTTCCCTGTGTGCAAACCAAGCGGTGACGGGTAGCGCCGAGGCCTGCTTGGGGTCTACGTGCAAAGCTGCCTGAGCTTCTAAGCATATTCAAGAGCAAGGGCAGCGCAGCTGGGCTACGCGGAGAAGGGACGCCGCCGCTAGGAAGACTCTCTACCTGGAAAGTAGCAAAGGTCAAGCCTACTGACAACGCCTTCAGTTCTTTTGCCCAGACCCATTCTAGAAGCAGAATCTTCCAGGATGGACGCTAAGGTCTTGAAGAAGTCTAGGGACTTCCCTGGTGGCTCAGATGGTAAAAGCAGCTGCCTACAATGCGGGAGACCTGGGTTCAATCCCTAGGTTGGGAAGATCCCCTGGAGAAGGAAATGGCAACCCATTCCAGTATTCAGAAGTCTAAGGAGGTAGTTGGCGTAACTCGGCCCCAGGCAGAAAGGAGGAAACGAAGGCTGATTCTCCGCGCCTGCTGTCACCTGAGCGGCTCTGCCGGCGAGGCGGCTGCCCCGCTTACCCGCATGCGCTTGATGCCGGCTCGGGTGACTTGCTGGCAGTCGTAGAGCTCCAGGCGCTCCAGGCCGCGGCAGTGCTCCAGGTGCTCCAGGGCCACGTCGGTGATGAGCAGGCAGTTGTCCAGCTCCAGCACCCGCAGCCTCTCGTGGCCACAGGGGCTGTTGCTTAGGTGCAGGATGCCGTCGTCCGTGATGAGCTCGCAGTGGGACAGGCTCTGGAAGGAGGGGAGGCGCGGTGTCTGCAGGAACCACAGTTCGGGAGGAGGGAGGCTGGGCCTGGGCGCAGCGGCCTCTCATTGTCCCCCCAGGGGTAGGGATGGAACCGACACTGCAGGGGACGGTCCGCGCCGAGAGGACCCTGAACTCACCTCTTCCCGCAAACAGCGAGTCTACAGCTACACAGGGACCAGCTGCCTCCGGAAAAAAACACAAGAACCAGCTGGCCAACTTCTCCACGCTGGGCAGAGAGGAGCCGGTGCAAGTGGGCAGGGGAGGCCACGCCTGTCGTGAACCCCACCCCTGAGAGCAGAGACCCCCATCAGGAGGGAACTCGAAACCGGGCGCTTCTCACTGAGCCCACATGGGGTACCAGCGTCTCCAGAGGCAGGTTTCACAGCTGCCTGGTGCCCGTCTTTGTATATGGGATGCTCCTTGCTCACCTGACCCTGATGGCCGAAGGGGGCTTGTATTCCCGGATCTCATGGACTTTTAACGTGAGAAGAGATTCTTGGCAGACTACCACCCCCAGGCACTGTACAGGCAGCAGGCTGAAATACCTCGTCTTTCTGGCAAGAAGCCTGTGTGCTTGCCCGGGAGCTGATGGGGCAGCCTTCAGGTCAGGTGCCGTCAAGAGGCCCCCAGACGTGCTCCCAGCCAAGACAGGTAGATGTGCTCGCCCTCTGCTAGGCCCCAGAGAGGAGTTCACGCCCTCCTCTGGAAAAGTACCAGAGGCCACGGAGCTGAACATCCCTGAACTGAAAAACACAGCAGAGGGTTTCAAGAGCAGACTGGATGAAGCAGATAAAAGGACCAGTGACTTGAAAACCTGATAGTGAAGATCACCCAATCAGAGCAGCAGAAAGGGAAAAAAATAAAGACAGTCTAACGGACTCACAGGACAGCATCAAGTGGACTAACATTCTCGTTATAAGGGATTATAATCAAAATGTGAAAAGTTAAAGAATCTTAAAAGCAGCAAGAGAAAAACAACTTGTTATGTGCAAGGGAATTCCCATAAGACTATCAGCAGATTTTTCTGGAGAAATTTTGCAGGCAGGCCTGAATGGAGGGGCACAATATAAGTGCGGAAAGAAAAGGGTAAAAAATTCCAACCAAGAATACCAGCAAGGTTATCATTTGGAACTGGAGGAGAGGGGGGAATTCCCTGGTGGTCCACTGACTAGGACTCGGCTTTCACTGCCAGGGCCCAGGTTCCATCCCTGTTGGGGAACTAAGATACTTGGCCACACAGCGCAGCACACGCCACACACACGAGCCACCTTACAAGAAGTGTTAAAGGGACCCTGTTAAGCTAAAAAGGGCACTAGTTATAACAACATATATGAAAGCATAAATCTCACTGGTAAAGGCTATAATAAATCAGGGTGAAAGCTAAAACACTGTAGTACCCACAAAGTAACACAGCGTTTATTGGTTAGAATTCTTTATTCTTTAATAGCTAAAATTCTTGGATAGCTTTTAGGAGCAATGAGCTGCACTGATATTTTTTAAAAGCCCAAGAAACTGGCTCCGTTACTAAGTGGAAGCCAGCCCCTCAACGTCACTGAAACCTACTGACGGCATGTCCTGCAGGCTGCGAACCGAAGGGCCAAGGAGGCTCCTTAACCTCTGCACAAGCTTCCTGCGCTCCTCTGGGCTCCTTTGAATCTGGAGTCCCCCTTGTTTGCATCAGTTTCCCTTTCAGATAGCCTTCTAGATTTAGGGTTTTTGAGAGGACAAGGCCCGTCCTCCCGAGGGTCACAGAGCAGTTGTTCCTTGAAATTCGTATGAAACATGAACAGGACAGCTTGGGGGGACTGAAGCGCAGCAGATGAGGTGTGAGCGCCGCCTGCTAGGGCTGGTCACTCCCCTCACTGCTTCCTGCTGCAGACCTTTAGTGAAAGATAACCACGTTTCACAATTCTGGGCCCTGCCTCCTCTCAGGGGCTGGGGGAGGGCCCCCTGGGGTGGCAGCAGAGCACCGCCGGCCCGGGCCCTGGCTGCGTGTCAACACCACCCACGCTGCCGCTCACCCTGGACTCCACCTGGGGGCCCAGAGGCATGGCTACCATGTCCTCCCTCAAAGTGGGGAAGGCCCTGGAGTATCCCTCAGAGGGACCCGGACACACCCTGCCCTGCAGATTCTGGGTAGGGTAACGGCCACCTCTCCTGACGAATGACCCTGTCACTCTCCAGAGCCTAGGGCAAGGTCTGGCACGGGCGCCCCTCCCGCAAGACACGCCTGTAGCGAAATTTGGATTTCTGCTCACCTGTCTCCCTGCTCTTCTAATAATCCTCCATGCTTTTTTCTCGTTTTCTTTACTTGAGGCCCTTATTTGGGGTTTTCTTAGAGTGTCTCTTAAGTCCTCTTTCTGGGAGTTGCTTGTATGAGTACAGGGAAAAACAGAAGATTGCCGTCACTGGAACCCCCGCTGCGGACAGCAGTCTTTGAATAACATTCCCTGCTGGAGTGGACCCTGCACTCCAGGGGCTGGGGAGCTGGTGGGAGTCCAAGACCACGGTGTCTCAGGGCCGGGGAAGGGCAGAGAGAGAGCCCCTGGGCAACTCAGGGGAAGGAGGTTAAACCAGAACAAAGTCGGGACTCCTAACCTTCCTCACACCTCAGGGGCAAGGGGACATGGGGTGGAGAAATCCCATCTGAGGAGCAGATTCTGTCAATTAGAAAACCAGATCACAACCAATTTGGGAGTGAAGACACGAGAAGTGCAAAATCGTCTGCAGATAGAGTAGAGAGAAACAGTTTCGTGGAAAATCTGCAAAGAGGCAGGTCCTGACTAGCTCTGAAACCTGACCCCAAACCCCAAGACAGTCTCAGAGCTGCCCAAAGCCTAGCACAGTGCCTGAGGGAGAAAAACCCAGGAGAAATGTGGAAATAAGAGGGACTGGGGACAGGGGGGAGAGTAACTCGGGCCAGATGGAGCTTTGATGATGCTATAAAGCCCTGCTGACGGAGCAAGATCAAGGTGGACAGAGGGAGCTGGCGTAAGGGCCTCCCAGGACAGTGGGCAGACCAGAGCCCAGGGAAGCCTCACCATCTGGGCAGCTCTGCAAATGGCATGTTTCTGAAGCGCTCCGCACCTCGGCTTCCTTGCTGGTAAAATGGGGTGTCCATGGTGCCCGCCTGGCAGGGCTGTTGGGATTGAGTCTGGGTATCTGGGGGAGCAGGCGGCCGAGTTCACACAGCAGATGGAACATGCGTGCGAGGTCAGCATGCCTGAGTGCAGCCTTCTTCATCACTCATTCTGGACCTTTCGGTATACTCGCTAATTCCCCCTCCTCAGAGATACATGACCTTTTCACTCTGACAGGTTGAATGTGCATTTGTGTAAGGACCTGGGTCCCTCTATTAGGTTCATTTCCAAAAATGAAAACGGTAACACGTAGATTCTCTACCTCCCAAGTCAGCCCAACTAACAGACCCTTGAAACCAAGGATGACGACACCCTTCCAGACAGGAGGCTCCTGCGGTGGTGGGGCAGGGTGGCGGGGCACCTTTCATCCCTGAGAGGTAAGTCCACCACCAAAAGCTGACTCACCAGGGCTTGCAGCTTAGGACAGTGAATGGAGAGCTGGGTGAGCGTGCGGTCGGTTATCTGCAGAGAAACACGCTGTGTCAGTGTGGCTTCCACACCAGAGCTTACCACCTAACCCCGCTTCTCCTGAACACAAGAACCAAAGGGCGCAAAAGGGAATTAAAAACCCATGTCAGGACACGTGGGCTGGGAGCTCCTCTCCTCACCAGCAACCTCAAATCTGCTTACTCCCCCGGCTGCGAAGCTGTTCTTGTCTTTACCCCGGAGCCCCAAGGGGGACAAGGCACAAAGCAGGAGGGGCGGGGGGCCCCAGGGTTTTGTGCAGTCACCTCATCACTCAGCAAGCAAGCTTTTTTCTGCCAGAAGTTACGTGAAAATGAGGTGTTTTTGTTTTTTTTTTTTTTTAAGTTTGGCAAAAGATGGTACTATGTTGAACTCAGCTCTGAAGACTGAGAACAGCCCAGAGTGTACGCATCGCCCTGACACCCATGCTGGGGCAAGGCAGCTCCAGGTGCCAGCACCTCTGGTTGCGCCTGTCTGTCCGTGGCTTCGGGGCACCCTGCAGGGCTGTCAGGGGTGCACTCACCAGGATGCACTCTTCAAGATCCATTTTCTCCAGGTCGTGGCAGTTCTGCAAGAGTTCACGAGAGTCCATGAGACACCCCTGCTCCCAAAGTGACCCAGTGAGCCGGCGCGTCGGAGCAGACGCCCTCGGAATCACAGTCACATGGAAGTGGGCACAGGGGGCAGCCGCGTGTCTTCCTCTCGTCTGCACCTTCCCGGGGGCTCCCGGGTCTCAGCATGTAGATTTTAGCCACGAGGGGTCTCGGGGAGGACACGGGGTGGGGCGCTCACCACTGGGTGGCTGGTGGGGGATGCCACAGGAGGCAGAGTCGCAGCAGCCCCAGGAGGACAGCGGCTCTGGGCGGCAGGGGAGTGTGGAGGCGGGCAGAGGCAGAGCTCGGCACAGCCAAGGGACGCTGCTGACACGAGAGTCAGGGTCTGTAAGGAAGGGCTCTCCCGCAGGGAGGAGGCTGCTCGCACTGTGGCCCCGCCTAACAAAGTGAGACTGAGGGCCAGGCCCCCACTCCTGGTGTAGGACCCCCCCAGCTCCCGGGCCCGAGGGAGAAAGTAGAGAACACCCCTAGCCCCACCAGGACTCTATTCTACTTGGGGCCTGTCATTGCTGAAGGCCATTTTTTGCACACTCCGAGTCACTCTGGAGGGAGGTGGCAGAGAGGCTGGTTGGTTTGGTAACACCTGTCTTACCCGAGCTAGAAGCGTAAAGCCTGCATCAGTCAGATGGGAACATCGGGCGGCCTCCAAGATCCTGGGGTGCGGAGTGCGGGGGAGACAAAGGAACAGTGGGTTAAGCACACAAAGGGAGAGCCTGCCTTACAGAGCTGAGTTTATTCCACTCTCTGACACAGAACTGAGGCTTAGGGAGTCCCACCCCAACAGGGCAGTAAATGCAGGGATCTTCCCACAATACCAGCACACGACTGCTCCTCTTTCTCGATATTATTCCAGTATGTATTGACTCGTAAACAATTAAAATGGATTTTCACTGTCCCTCTGCTCACATAGATCACTCACATGCCAAAGTAATGATGGGACAAGGCCAAACGGGCGGGTCCCTGAGTGATGCCCATCAGGAAATGCAGACTCAGGTTCCCCGGGGCTGGACGCGTGACGCCCTCCACACAGCCCTCAAGGAGCCAGGTCACGCTCTGCCCCGTCCCAGTCCATCTGACAGACGCCACCGGCTCAACCACCACCACCGCAGCCACCTTTCCACCAGCTGCGAGAAGCCCCCACCCCCCACCGCCTGCCCGCCCCTGCTCGGCCCCAGGCCCTCAGGGTGCACTCACTGGAGTCTGGGGCAGTTCAAGGCCAGGGCTGTCAGGGAGGCGTCGGTGAGGCTGCCGCAGCCGGACAGGCAGAGCGCCTGCAGCCGCGGGCAGCCCCGGCACAGCTGCACCACGCCGTCGTCCGTGACACGCTGCGGAGCCAAGCGCACAGTCAGAGGCCCGGGGCACCACGCGCAGCCTCCCGCCCGCCGACTGCCCGGGGACACCCTCGACTTAACGTTCATCCTGACAGTGCAACCAAAACAAGGTTAAGTACTGAGAAGACGGGTATTTATGTTCCCTCTGCACAGCTTTAGAATATTCAAGCCTTACTAACAGTAAAATTTTAAAATTCCACTTCCTACTCAGAGTCTTTTTCCAGGAAAAATTCATAAACTTGTGTTAAAAATCAGATTTAACAAAGAGCTCATGGGATTTGCCTGGTTAAGTGACATTAATTTTTGGTTGGATTTCTACAGATTAATGCTAATTAAAGGATATCTTTTGTATAAATCATATATGTGTATATTTATAACATTTCCTGAGGCGGTTTAGAAAATAACAAAAGTAAATCACTAAATTATTGATAAATGGCTTAAATTCTATGAATTTAGCTATAAAAACTTAAATTAATATCTTTATTTAAATACACTAATTTCTGTGACTTTGAACATGTACATTTAAGTCAGACTTCAAGGCCCCCGCCAGTGCTATCCTACATGCAATTCAAGGTGCTATTTCTGAATGGCGCGCTCTCATAAGGTCAGTATTTCCTCATTAGATAGTTTCTGCTTTATCTCCCATTAGGGACTTTAAAATTCTATGATTCATTCACTAAATGCTAAATACAAGGGATTTCATTTAACTTTCTCAAAAATGACATTTTCCTTGAGAAACCCGGCTGGCTGCAGCAAGCATCTTTGATGCTCAATTATCAACAACGGTGAAAAAAACCAATCATCTTTCACAGGCCGATCGTGCACTGATGCAAAGCACACCTCACCCTTTATTCTTCATACCTGTTATTTCCTTTTACCCACTGAGGCAGCATGAGAGATGCTCCCAGTTTATAAGCAAAGATAAAACACTGAGACCTCCCCAGGAATTGCTCAGGTTAGTGACTAGTTCCTAGCATCCTTGATACCTTCAAATAAATCAAGACTCTAATCTCTGCTATTTTTAGGGGAAATGTTCACGGCTCTGCACTGGCCTTTCTTTAGATTGCTCTTCTTTCACTGTGGGAAGCGGTGGGTCCCAGAAGGACGCGGGATGGGAGAAAAGGGAGTGGCAACCCCCCACCCCCAGCCTGCCCCGGATGAAGCGCGTGGGAAAGGCACGCTACTCACGGAGCAGGACTGCAGGTTGAGGCTCACAAGCTCATGGCAGTAATTCTGAATGTGCTTCAGAGCTTCGTCTTCTAGCTGCGTGAGCGGAGAACACAGAAGAGGTGGAGCCAGCTCGGAGACAGGGGGCCCCGGCTCCCCAGAGACGCGCGCGCAGCCAAGCCCGGCGGACGGGTACCTGCGTGCAGCCCCTCAGCAGCAGGGCCCTCAGGCCGCGGCAGCCGCGCACCAGCGCCTCGACGCCGTCCTTGGTGATCTGGTCGCACCACGACAGGTTGAGGTACTCCAGGTGCCGGCAGCCCTCGCTGGGAGAGCAGGAAACAGCCACGCCTGTGCCGTCCATCCCATGGAGAGCCAGGCACATCTCTGAGCTCAGAGACCCACAGACCGTTCCCGGGAGACACCGCCTGACCCGAGCCGCCCACTTCCTGCCGCAGGGAGACCGCGAGGAAGGTTTCAAACACCAGGCTGCTCGAGCCTTGGGTATTGCTCGTGACCACCACTGACAGGCACTCTTACCTGATCCCCTTTAAGGAGCTGTTTGTAATGGACACGCAGGAGGTCAGATCGAGATGTTTCAGCTTGGAACAGAATCGGCTAAGGCTGTAACACGTGCTGAAAAAGGACCGGCGCGCTAACGGTATTTTCAACCACCTTTCCCTCCCCCAATCTCCCAGGGCCTATCAGTCACCAAAGTGATTTCTGGTACTTACCTGTCCGTGATCTTTGTGCACCCATTGAGGTTTAAATGTTCAATGTTTCGGCAGTTCTGTGCAAAGGTCCTAAAATGAGAAAACATCTCTAAAACTCCCTGCAAGTTGCGAGGCAGCCACCAGAGGGCACCTGGGAACATTCACATTGAGAACAACGGTCTTCCAAAGTTTAATTTATGGTGGATCTACTCTCTCAAGTTTCTAAGTGTATAGCATGCAATTGTTGACGGTAGCCACAATTCGAATTCTGTTGGTCACAGGAAACAGCTGAGGTTCTTGTCGCTGCCGAAGTCTGCTGGCGGATTGAGGCAAACTCCCCAGCAGTCTGCCATTTCCAGAAGTCCCCAGGTAATGCCAGTGCTGCTGCTCCGGGGACACCACTTGGAGAAGCAACGCCCTCCACAGGTGGCGTATCAGCTGAAACTCTTCTTCACTCAGCCTGCCTCTGGCGGTTGTCTCAGAGCAGAGGTCGGGCTCCCAGCTCTCCTCTACAGAGAAATCAGCTGGCAGCAACTGCAGGGGTTGAGTCCCTCCTGTGCTGTGCCTGCTGGCCCTTCCCTGGGCCCTTCTGGAGGAACCATCTCTGGCCACTGACAGGGCCAGTAATCGATCAGTATCAAGGCCCAGCCTTTACTGGTGAAAGGTGACGACCTCAATGATTTCGGGGTTGGCAGCATGGCCAGAAGCAGAGAATCAAACCCCCTCACTCGCCACTTCCTCCTTAACATACACAGCAAGGACTCGCTTCAGTCATCTGCATTTCCCTGAAATATGGCTTCAGCATATCTTACAGGCCTGAGTCCTGATGCTTCCATGTAGTGCCCAAAGGTCTCCAAAACCTGGCCTCAAGCCATGTGTCAGTCTCACCTGCTCCTTCTGCTCTGTGGTGGTACAGGGAAAGGGAACCCGGCTGGAGCCGAGTGGACTCCCTGATCTGAGTGTGTGGAGTCAAATGTCTGGCCATGGCTGTCAGAGTGATCAAAGAAGAGTATGAGGATGGGGAGGACTCCAGAGATCTGCAAACGTTCCCTCCAGAGTTCAGCAGAGTACTAGTCAGCGTGTGCAGATCACCCAAAACCAGGGAAGGACTCAACGAGAAGCATCAAGGGGACAAAGCCAGGGCTCACCCAAGGTAAGAGTACCCATGCCCACAAGACAAGAGTGAAAATGCCATCATGTGTGGGGCACTGCGCAGAGTACTGAGATGCGTCTTGCTTCAGAAGATCAGTACAACCGTCCCTAGACTAACCACTGCTTTGGTCCAACCTATTAAAAACAAAAAAAAAAGATCTCCTAGTTCGAAGGAACTATGTCCAAGTAACTCGGCTACATCTCAGAACAAAACTCAAGTATATTTATCAGAATATAAAAATACTCTGTACCCTAAATAACATTGACAGTGTCTAGCATTGAATAAAAAATTACCGTCCATTCAAATAAGAAGGAAAATATATCCATAATGAAGAGAAAATTCAATCTATTAAGGCTATCCAGAACTGGCACAGATGCTCGATACAGAGAGGGGTGCTGCGCTAAGCTGCGCCTGCTGTTACAACCCCGTGGACTGTAGCCCACCAGGCTCCTCTGTCCATGGGCTTCTCTTGCCTGGACTCTCCAGGCTGTAACACCTGAGATCCTCCAGAGGATCTTCCCAACTCCGGGATCAGGCCTGCATGTCCTTCACGTTTCCTGCGTGGCAGGCAGGTGCTTTACCACAACAGCGCACCACCCGGGAGCCCAGAAACAGCGGACAAAGGCCGTGGAAGTCGTCATGACTGTGTTCTGTAGAACACACTTCTATGAAGCTGGAGTGAAGATCTTAATTAAACATCTCATGTCTATTAAGCATGTTACACAGAGACGTGAAGGACATAAAGATACAAATTAAACTTTTAAACAGGAAAACCACCATGACTGAGATGAAAATTTACCAATGGGATTAACAGCAGATTACACACTGTGGAAGAAAAGGTGCGTGAATTTAAAACACACAGCAACCAGAAGTATCTAAAAAGAAATATGGAAAGGAAAGAGAAATAGAGCAGAGCGTGAAAGAACTGTGGGACAGCTTCAAACAACCTCACGAACACGGGACTGGAGTCCCTGAAGAACAAGAGACGTGTGGGGCAGGACAGGAGCAGAAGCGGTAACAGCCAGAAGCCTCACGAAAATTATAAACTTACAGATCCTAGAAACTGAAGGAATTCCAAGAGCAAGAAACAAGAAGGAAAATCCACCAAGGCATAAGCTTAACCAAACTGGTGAAAACCAGTGATTAAAAAAAAATTAAAAGCACCCAGGGAAATAAGATACACCTCATACAGAGGAATAAAACAAGGATGACAAAAGAGGTCTCATCAATAGTAAAAAAGCAAGAAACAAAATCTGTCAACACAATTTTATATTCATCAAAAAATATTTTTTCAAAACTGAAGAGAAAGTAAGTTTCTTTCAGGCAGAAGTGCTGAAAGAATTCATCAGATCTGCAGTGCAAGAAAAGTTAAAGAACACTCTTCAGGCAGAAAAAAAAAAATGACATAAGATGAAAATCTGTGTTTACAAAAAGAAATGAAGGATCAGAAATATTAACTTGACTTATAGAAAGTCATTTTAGTTATTTAAATCTCTTTAAAAACAACTAACTGACTGTTAAAACAAAAATAATAACTATCCAGTGTGGATTTAAGACCATATTTGGAATTTGAAAGTGTATGGCAATAACGGCTTAACAGCTGGGCAAAGGAAAATGGAAGTGAGATGTAATATAATTCGAGGGTAGACTGTAATAACTTTAAAATGTACAATATAAACTAAAAAACAACTTCCACATTAAAAAACTAGAAAAAAGGCCAAATGAAATGCAAAATAAAGGAAATAATAAAGACAAGAGAAGAAATCAGTGAAGTAGAAAACATTAAAACAAGGGGAAAAAATGACATCCAAAGCTGGTTCCTTGAGAACATCAAAAAATTAGTAACCCCCTAGCTAGGCTGGGACTTCCCTGGCAGCTCAGCTGGTAAAGAATCCATCTGCAATGCAGGAGACCCCAGTTCCATTCCTGGGTTGGGAGGATCCCCTGGAGAAGGGACAGGCTACCCACTCCAGTATTCACAGGCTTCCTTGTGGCTCAGCTGGTAAAGAATCTGCCTGCAATATGGGAGATCTGGGTTCGATTCCTGGGTTGGGAAGATCCCCTGGAAAAGGGAACAGCTACCAACTCCAGTATTCTGGCCTGGAGAATCACCATGGACAGAGGAGCTTGGCGGGTGGGCTTGCAAAGAGTCCATGAGGTCCATAGGGTCACAAAGAGTCGGACATGACTAAGCACACCACAGCTAGGCTGACCAGGAATAAAAAGACAAATATTACAACTATCAGAGAAATTTACTCACCTTTACTCTTTAAAAATTGGTATTAATGTCAATAAAAATTCAAAGAATATATATATATTGCAATAGGCACTGAAAATCACTGTGATTTTTATTAGACATAGCAATTACTTTCATATAGTAAAAAAAATAAAAATAAAAATTACCAAAATCAGGAACAAAGAGCTATCACTACAGATTTTAGATATTAAAATGATAACAAGAGTATATTATTCACAACTTTTTGCAAAAACTTCAAGCACTCAGGCGAAATGGACAAAATCTTTGCAAGGCAAAAACTATACCAAAACTAACTCAAGAAGGAATAAAAAACTGGAAGAGTTCTATATATATTAAAGAAATAGAATTTATAGTTAAAACCCTTTCATAAAGAAGAAGCAGGCGCAGTAGGCCTCAATGGTAAATTTTACCAAACCAAGTAAGGTAAAACAATACAAATTCTACATAAACTTTTCAAAAAAGATGAAGAGGAGAAAACACATTTCAATTCATTCTGGAAAGCTATAATTAAAATTATAATTACCACAACCTGATAAACCAGACAAAAACATCACAAGAAAACCATAGAACATCCTTCACAAATGTAAGAAAAAATTTAACAAAATTTCAGCAAATAGGATCCAACAACATGTAAAAAATGTAGTCTAGAACAACTCAACAAGGGCCTATCTGAAGGGTGGAAGGTTGGTTTAACATTCAAAAACTAACCAAGGTAAGAAAAGTGGGGTCACGATGGCGAGTAGGAGGACATGGAGCTCACCTCCCCCCATGAACACACCAAAGATGCATCTAGGTGAGGAATAACTCTCACAGGAAACTGAACCATACAACCAAAGCGACAAGAAAAATATCCACATAACTGGGAAGGACAAAAAAGGCGGGGGCGGGGGGGGCGGCGATCAGGTTCGGGACCTGTGAGGACAGGAATGTCCACATGGCTGGACCCCTTGCCCTGGGGAGGGAGCAAGCTGACGCACAATCTGAGCAGCCCAGGCCTGGGGTCCCGCCCAAGGAGACAAGCCCCCTGCCTGCCTGCGGGGAATCCCCCGAGGCAGCCAGAAGGCTGGAGAAGCCTAGGCTGTACCCCTGAGGAGCGCGCATCCTGGCTCGCCAACCGTCAGGGCAGAGTGCCTCGCACGGGCGGCTGCTGCCTCAGGCACTTCCAGTCTGAAGGGGCAAACATCCCAGCCCTGCCCACTGCACAACCTGGTGCAGACACGGCTCTAGCTAAAGACTCCCACACACCTGGCGTGGGACCCAGGCGGAGTCATGGAACCCATGGTCAGCATTCACAGTGGGCGCAGGTCTAGCTGAGGAGCACCTGGCGCAGCACCCAAGCGCTGACCCCAGGAGACAGGCCCTGGGCAGCAGTTCCCAGCAAGCATTTTCTAGAGTGTTCTGTCTGCACCAGCTCCACACCGCAGCTTACCTCTGGGGCAGACAAGTCTTGGGAGAAGACTGCCAGAGAGGCAGCCCAGATCTTAGGGGGCAGCGCAGATACCCTCAACTCCTGCAGTCACGATGCCCCAGCACCTAGCCCCAGCCTACCCCACCCCGCAGCCTTGCACTGGATCTGGGTCAAACACAACAGAGAAAGCTGTGTGACCCTGGGCTGCCTCAGAGTGGAACTGCCTATGCCTACATAGGCGGCACACAGGTCTGCTGTGACCACAAGCCTTCACCTGCTTCAGCAATCAGCTCCTTTGGTGCAGGACACACGCTCAGAACAACGGAGCCTGACGGAACCAGACCCTCAGAACCTCCACATCCACCGCTGGGGAGCAGGCCCTACCCTCGATGGAGATAATGATGGAGCAAAGAGCAAGTCCCACTGCACGTCGAGCGCAGGCTCCAGACACTACGACACACCATCACCCCCCTCTAGCAAGGAGGCAGCAGAGAGCACACTCTGAGCAAAGAGGCGGCTGGCATCCATACCCAAAGCAGCCCTCACACCAAAAACCTCTGGACCTAACAGCCTACGCGTAGATGCTCCCGCAGAAAAACGGCCCTTCAGAGCCACAATGGACAGCTGTTTCTCCTAAATTCACAGAGACAGAGAAAGTTAAGTAAAATGAAAAAGCAAACCGCTACCAATTAAAACAAGAGAAATCGAACTTCTCTGGTACTGGGAGGCCAGTATCGCCAAAGCAGGGGACAGGGATTCGATCCCTGGTCCACGAAGATGCCACAGGGCAACTGAGCCTGCATGCCAAGCTGCTGCGCACAGGCGCTGCCAACTACTGAAGCCCGTGCTCGGGAACAAGAGCAGCCCCTGCCACGAGGAGCCTGCACGCTGCAACCAGAGAGGAGCTGCTGCCCCCACAGCCAGAGAAAGGAACGCGGACGGAGGACAGCCAAGAGGAAATAAAAATAAAAAACAAGAGGCAGCTCCTGACAGGATATCTACTAGACTCCAAGTTCAAAAAGGAGGAGATAAAAATGACACAGGAATTAAGATTATTGAGAGAAGTGCAAGGTCACTGTAACGAGGACCTAGAAACTATAAAGACGGACCATCCAAAAGCAGACCAAAACCAGTGTGGCAACAATGGATAGCAGACTAAAGTGAAACAGAAAAATGAATCCGTGATCTGGAAGACAGACGTGGAATCACCCGGTCACAACAGCGGACTGAAAGACAGATGAAAAGAAACTGAAAGCAACACGTGAGATTCAGGAATGACGATGAAGCACGCCCATCTACACACGACTGGGACTCCAGAAGGAGAGAAGGCAAGGGCACTGAGACTGTATTTTAAGAAATCACGGGTGATCGGATCAAGATGGTGGAGAGGCAGGACGTGGAGCTCACCTTCTCCCACAAATGCATCAAAACCACATCCGCATGTGGAACAATTCCCACAGGACATCTACTGAATCCTGGCAGAAGACCTCTGACTTCCAAAAACGCAAGAAAATCTCCACACAACTGGACAGCACACACACACAAAAAGAGAGAGAGAGACAAAGGGATCTAGACAGAACCTGCGCCCCTGGGACGGAGCTGTGAAGAGGCAAGGTTTGCACACACTGGGAAGTCTCCTCCCAGTGGGGAGATCAGCTGGGACAGACGGGGAGCCTGGGAGGAGAGCGCAGGAACCGGATTGCAGAGGCCAAAGCAGAGGCCAGTGACGCCTGGCTCCCTCCAGCCTGAGCCGCTCCTGCTGGGGCGGGAGGGCGTACGTGCTTTGGCCCGGGCGTCACAGGGCAGGCCTGGGGAGAACTGGGGTTGGCTGGGTGTGGTGAGCCACCGTCGGGGGAGCCTGGGGCTGGGCCTCCAAAGAGGCAGGGCACCACTGCTGGGGGCACAGGAGAGGGGCAGGCCGTCTGAGGGGCGTCCTCCTCTGCAGGCGCTCTCAGGCAGCAGGGCACCAGCAACACGAGTTCCAGGGGTGGGTGTGAGCGCCCTGCCGCCATCCTGGGCTCCTGAGGCGGGAACAGACCCCTGCTGCTGCAGAGGGTCCCACGGCCAGGCACCAACTCCCACCTCGACTTCCTGGGAGCACACGCGCCCGCCACCTAGGGTCCCGCAACCAGGTGCCAACCACTTTCCCCTGCCTTCCAGGGAAGTGTAAGGGCGTGTTCCTGCACACCCCCTCTCCAGGGCTAACAGCCAGCACACACAGAGGAAAGACCGCAAGCATCCAAACTAAAAACAGCCCTCACGCCAAAAAATATTAAACCCATACAGGCTAGGCAGGAGCACACCCACACAAAAATAGCCCTCCAAGACCACAGTTGATAACTGTTTCTGCTAAACTCACAGGAAAAGAGAAATACAAGCAAAATGAAGACGTGGAGGAGCCACTCCCAGTTAAAAAGCCAAGAGGATTCCCCTGAAGGAACAACGAAGCAGACCCCTTCAGTCGAACAGACACGGAGGTCACAAAGGAGGCAATGAAAATACCAAAGGAATTAAGAAAGGCTATCAACAGAAATGCAGATCACTGTAAACAAGAACTAGAAACTAGAAGGAGCCAAGAAAAATTTATTGGTGAGGTGACAGCTGAGCTAAAGGCAATGAAGAGCAGAATGAATAAAGCAGAAGAAAGAATAAGTGATCTGGAAGAAAGAATTATGGAAACTACCCAATCAACACATCAGAGAGCAAATGAAAAAAAATGAAAGGAATATAACAGACCTATGGAAGAGTCTAAAGCATGCCAAGAGATGCCTAACATGGATTACAGAAGGGGAAGAAAGACAAAAGGGGACTGAAAACATATTGAAAAATTATGGCTGAAAACTTCCCAAACCTAAAGAAGGAAATATATATCCAGATATAGGAAGCACGGAGGTCTCAAACAGACCCACACCATGACATATTATAATAAAAATGGCAAAAGCTAAAGACAAAGGGGGAGTCTAAAGAAGCAAGAGAAAAAGTTCATTACAAGGGAACCCAGAATGCTATGGACTGATTTCACCACAGAAACACTGCTGGCCAGAAGGGAAGGGCAAAATATATATTCACAGTCTCGAAAGGGAAAACTCTGCAACCCAGAATATTCTAGCTACCCACCAAGATTATCATTTAGAATAGAAGGAAAAAATATTGAAAGATTTTCTTTAAATAGAAAAGAAGCAAGAAGATATAGAAAGGAAGAAATCATAATCAGAAAGTAAATCACTTAAACTAGCCAACACAGAGATCAAAGAGAGAGAAAAAACTGTTTGTGAAACCAACAATAAATACAAGGAACAGCAAAAGGATAAACATGAAGATGTAAAACAGGACACCAAAATCATAAAATACAGGCAAGGAGAGTAAGAAAATGCAGACCCCATTTTTTTTTTTTTTTGGTTTTAATTTGGAATGTGTTTGAGCCTATATGACTATCAGTCTACAGCAAGCAGATATAAGAAGGCATTAACATACTTCAAAAACCAGGCACCCATGAGTCAAAAACTTACAATAAAGCCACAAAAACCAAAAAGAAGAGAACACAAGCATAAAAGACAAGGACAACATCACACACAGAAAGAAGAGTGAAGCGAAGGAAAAACAAAGAACAAACTGGAAAACAAGGCTTCATTTGGCAATGAATACATATGTGTCAATAATTACCTTAAATGTCAATGGACTGAATACTCCAATCAAAACCCAGAGAGTGGCAGACTGGATTAAAAAACAAAAATGCCTACAATCTGCTGCCAGGAGCCCCCCCTTAGGGCAAAGGACAGAGACTGGAAGTGGGGGTGGAAAAGGTTATTCATGCAAACAGACAAACAGAAGAGCTGGAGGCACACTGTCCATATCGAACCAGACAGACTGTGAAGCAAAGGCTATAGAGGGGGGCACAGAAGGAAGCAAAGTAAGGATGGAGATCAGTGCAAGAAGAGGGTTCTACCCTGGTTAACACATATACATCTAACACAGGAGCACCCAAGTGCATAAAGTAAGTATTAATAGACAGAAAGGGAGAAACTGATGGGAATACAATCATAATAGGAGACTTCAAAACCCCACTGACATCAAGGGACATATCTAGACAGAAAATCAGTAAGGCAACAGAGAACCTAAATGATATAATGAACACATAGGTTTAATTGATATTTTCAGGACATTATATCCAAAAACAAACAAACAAAAAACTCAGAATACACATTCTTTTCAGGTACACATGAAATGTTCTCTGGGACTGACCACATACTAGGGCACAAACCTAACCTCAACACATTTAAGAAATTATGTCAAGCATCTTCTCTGACCACAGTGGCACAAAACTACAAATCACCCACAGGCTTCACTGTGACAAAGGGCACAAAACCTGCAACCTTCCTCTAAGCAAACAGCCAACACACATTCCTCTGCACCTCCATGTGACTGCTAGGCAGGACCACTGTGACAGGGCTCCAAATTACGAGAAAAGCTACAGTATTTAGTGGGGGAGTTCGCCACCTAGAGTCTGTCCAGTCCGTGCAAGGATGGACCAAACAAAAATCGGAGATATAGCAAAAACAGTTCTTAGAGGAAGGTTCATAGTGAAGCAGGCATTCCTCAAAAGATGAAAAATCTCTAATAGACAACCTAACCTACCACCTAAAAGAATTAGAAGAACCAAAAAACCTAAGGTCAGCAGGACAGAAATAATAAAGATCAGGGAGGAAATAAAGTAGAGATTAAAAAAACAACAGAAAAAAAAAATCAGTAAAACCAAGAGTAGTCTGGCAGACATAAAGGTTTTGAACCTATCTTTTTAAGGAGAAAGAAAAACATAAAAATAGATTCCAAATGTATGCCATTCTGGAAAATGCAAAACTATGGAGACAATAAAAAGATCAATGGCTGCCAGGAGTTTGGGAGAGAGAAGAGATAAACAGAGTGTTTAAGTTTTTATGAGCAGTGAAAATACTTTGAATGGCATTATAAGGATGGATGTCCGTCATCATATTTCTGTCTAAGATAGGACACCCAACACTATTCACTTCATTAAAGCTAACCCGAAGGAGAACGGTGCACTCTGGTGGGTATGATGGGTCAATACAGTTCACCCTTGGTTTAAAAAGAAAAAAAAAGTATCACCCTGTTAATAATGGTTATGCAAGTGAGGGTCAAGGGTATATGGGGAATTTCTGCACCTTTCTGTCAATTTTTTTGTAAACCTAAAACTGCTTTAAAAAGAAGTCTCAAAAAGAATTAATACTCAGGGTAGACATTTTGGCCAAAATTTTTATTTCACTTTTACAAACGTATACATGTTATACACGTGTGTTTTGGTTGGACTGATGTAAAATGTATTTTTTCAGACCACAAACGTTTGCAGGCCATTGTAGTTAAATTATACTGGCAAATAAAAGCACAAATTAACCTAAGGAAAAAAAAAGGAAAAGAAATCAACCACAAGAAAAATTTTTTAAAAACTCAACCATTACATGGAGACTAAACAATGCTCTACTAAAAAACCAATGGATCAATGAGGAAACCAAAAGGGAAATTAAAAATACCTTGAGACAAATGACAATGAAAACACAACCATACAAAACTCTATGCGATGTAGCAAAAGCAGTTCTTAGAGCAAAGTTCATAGTGAAGCAGGCATTCCTCAAAAGATGACAAATCTCTAACCAACCCAACTGACCACCTAAAAGAATTAGAAAAAGAAGAACCAAAAAACCTAAGTTCAGGAGGACAGAAATGATAAAGATCAAGGAGGAAATAAAGTAGAGATTTAAAAAAACAGCAGAAAAAAAAAGTCAATAAAACCAAGAAGAAATGGACGACTTTCTGGAAACTGGCAGCACACCAAAACAGAATCAAGAAGAGATCATTTGAACAGACTCATCACGAGGCGTGAGACAGAATCTGTAATTTTAAAACTCCCTACAAAGAAAAGGGGAAGACCAGATGGCGTCATAGGCGAATTCTACCAAACATACAAAGAACTCACACATTTCTTCTTAAACTATTCCAAAAGATTTAGGAGGAGAGAACTCCAAAGACATGCTATGAATAAGCCACCATCTCCCTGATTGTTGTTGTTTAGTGGATAAATGGTGTCTGACTCTTTGTGATCCCACGGACTGCAGCCTGCCGGGGTCCTCTGTCCATGGGATTTCCCAAGCAAGAATACTGGAGTGGGTTGTCATTTTCTTCCCCAGGGGATCTTCCCGACCCAGGGATCGAACCCCCATCTCTTACATTGAGGGCAGATTCTTTACTGCTAAGCTACCAAGGTAAGCCCATCACCCTGATACCAAAACCAAAGATACCACCATAAAAGAAAATTACAGGACAATACTGTTGATGAATATAGATGTAAAAATCCTCAACAAAATATTAGCAAACCAATTCAACATAAAAAAAAAAACATACACCATGACCAAGTGGGGCTCATCCCAAGTTCACAAGGATGGCTCAACATACACGTGAATCAAGCAATGTAATACATGTCACTAACAAAAGGAAAACACAGAACCACATGACCATCTCAAGAAATGAGGAACAAGCATCGGACAAAATTCAACATCCATTCATGATAAAACTCTCACCAAAGTAGGCATACAGGAAATGAATCTCAGCATCATAAAAGCTACTTATGACAAACCAACAGCCAATATAATACTCCACAGTAGAAAAGTTGAAAGCCTTCCTGCTAAAATCTGGAACAAGACAAGGATATCCATTCTCACCACTTCTATTCAACATATTAATGGAAGTCCTAGCCTCAGCAATCCGACAGAGAGAGAAATTAAAGCGTCCAGTTTGGAGAGGAAGAGGTGGAACACCACACGCAGATGACAGGACACTATAGATAGGAGACTCCAAGCCTTAGACTCGGTCCATGAAGAAGGCTGAGTGCCGAAGAGCTGACGCTTTCCCCCTGCGCTGCTGGAGAGGGCCCTTGAGGAATGGAAGCCACCCCATGTTCTTGGATTGGAAGAAGACTGTTAGAATGGCCATACAACCCAAAGCAATCCACAGATGTGATGCAATCACTATCAAACGACCCACGACATTTTCCACAGACCTAGAATAATCTTAAATTTTATATGGAAGAATAAAAGAACCAGAATTGCCAAGGAAGAGCTATAAAATCAAAGTAGGAGGCATAACCCTTCCAGGTTCTGGACAATACTACAAAGCTACACTGATAAAAACACCGTGGTACTGGTACAGAAACAGGCATATGGATCAATGGAATAGAGAGCACAGCAGTAAACCCACACTCCTATGGCCAACAGCTCCTCCTGCTTCCCTCACTAGGCCAAGCCTCTGACTGCGTGGATCACAACAAACTGTGGACATTTCTTCAAGAGATGGGAATACCAGACCACCTGACCTGCCTCCTGAGAAATCTGTGTGCAGGTCAAGAAGCAACAGTGAGAACTGGACATGGAACAACAGACTGGTTCCAAACAGGAAAAGTAGTACGTCAAGGCTGTATACTGTCACCCTGCTTATTTAACGTATATGCAGAGCACATCATGAGAAACGCTGGGCTGGAAGAAGCACAAGCTGGAATCAGGATTGCCGGGAGAAATGTCAATAACCTCAGATATGCAGATGACACCACCCTCATGGGAGAAAGTGAAGAAGAACTAAAGAGCCTCTTGATGAAAGCAAAAGAGGAGAGTGAAAAAGCTGGTTTAAAACTCAACATTCAGAAAACTAAGATCATGGCATCTGGTCCCATTTCTTCATGGCAAATAGATGTGGAAACAGTGGAAACAGTGACAGACTTCATTTTTTGAGCTCCAAAATCACTGTAGATGGTGACTGCAGCCATGAAATTAAAAGATGCTTGCTCCTTGGACAAAAAGTTATGACCAACCTAGACAGCATATTAAAAAGCAGAGACATTACTTTGCTGACAAAGGTCCGTCTAGTCAAAGCTACAGTTTTTCCAGTAGTCATGTATGGATGTGAGTGTTGGACTGTAAGGAAAGTTGAGTGCTGAAGAATTGATGCTTTTGAACGTGGTGTTGAAAAAGACTCCTGAGAGTCCCTTGGACTGCAAGGAGATCCAACCAGTCCATCCCAAAGGAGATCAGACCTGGGTGTTCATTGGAAGGACTGACACTGAAGCTGAAACACCAATCCTTTAGCCACCTGATGCAAAGAGCTGACTCACTGGAAAAGACCCTGATGCTGGGAAAGATTGAAGGCAAGAGGATAAGGGGATGACAGAGGATGAGATGGCTGGATGGCATTGACTCAATGGACGTGAGTTTGAGTCAACTCCGGGAGTTGGTGATGGACAGGAAGGCCTGGCGTGGTGCAATCCATGGGGTCGCAAAGAGTTGGACACAACTGAGTGACTGAACTGAACTGCTGGCCAATTAATTTTTGATAAAGGAGGCAAGAATATAAAATGGGCAAAGTCTCTTCAGGGGTGTTGGGTAAGTTTGACAGCTGCATGTAAATCAACGAAGTTAGAGCACACCCTCTTGCCATGCACAAAAATAAACTCAAAATGGCTTAAGGACATAAACATAAGACATGACACTGTAAAAATCCTTGCCAAAAGCACAGGCAAAACATTTTCTGACCTAAATGTTTTTCTCAGGTGAGTCTCCCAAGCCAATAGAAGTAAAAACAAAGATAAACAGAACTGAATCAAATGTCCACGCTTTGGCATAGCAAAGAAAGCCATTATTTAAAAAAATTTTTTTAAAAAAGAAAGACAACTTAAGAAATGGGAGAAAATATTTGCAAATGATGTGACCAACAAGGACTTAATTTCCAAATTATATAAACAGCTCATATAACTCAACAACAAAAAACAAACAACCCAATCAAACAATGGGCAGAATCTTAATAGACATCTCTCCAAAGACGACATACAGATGACCAATACGCACATGAAAAGATGCTCAGCATCGCTAACCATCTGTCAGTCAGTTCAGCTGCTCCGTCGTGTCTGACTCTGCGACCCCATGAACTGCAGCACGCCAGGCCTCCCTGTCCTTCACCAACTCCTGGAGCTTGCCTTGGACTCATGTCCATCAAGTTGGTGATGCCATAAAGCCATCTCATCCTCTGTTGTCCCTTTCCTCCCATCTTCAATCTTTCCCAGCATCAAGATGTTTTCCAATGAGTCAGTTCTTTGCATCAGGTGGCCAAAGTATCAGAGCTTTAGCATCAGACCTTCCAATGAATATTCAGGACTGATTTCCTTTAGGATGGACTGGTTGGATCTCCTTGCAGTCCAAGGGACTCTCAGGAATCTTCTCCTACACCACAGTTCAAAAGCATTAATTCTTCGGCACTCAGCTTTCCTTAGAGTCCAACACTCACATCCATACATGACTACTGGAAAAACTGTAGCTTTGACTAGACAGACCTTTGTCGGCAAAGTAACGTCTCTACTTTTTAATATGCTGTCTAGGCTGGTCATAGCTTTTCTTCCAAGGAGCAAACATCTTTTAATTTCATGGCTGCAATCACCATCTGCAGTGATTTTGGAGCCCCCCAAAATAAAGCCTCTCACCGTTTTCATTGTTTCCCCATCTATCTGCCATGAAATGATGGAACTGGATGCCATGATCTTAGTTTTCTGAATGTGGAGTTTCAAGCCAACTTTTCCACTCTCCTCCTTCACTTTCATCAAGAGGCTCTTCAGTTCTTCTTTGTTTTCTGCCGTAAGGGTGGTGTCATCTGCATATCTGAGGTTATTGATATTTCTCCTGGTAATCTTGATTCTAGCTTGCGCCTCAACCAGCCTGGCATTTCACATGATGTACTCTGCATATAAGTTAAATAAGCAGCAGGGTGACAATATACAGCCTTGATGTACTCCTTTCCCAATTTGGAACCAGTCTGTTGTTCCATGTCCGGTTCTAACTGTTGCTTCTTGACCTGCACACAGATTTCTCAGGAGGCAGGTAAGATGGTCTGGTATTCCCATCTCTTGAAGAAATTTCCAGTTTGTTGTGTACCGCACAGTCAAAGGCTTTGGTGTAATCAATAAGGCAGAAGTAGGTGTTTTTCTGGAACTCTCTTGCTTTTTCTAAGATCCAACGGATGTTGACAATTTCATCTTTGGATCACTAACCATCAGAGAAATGCAAATCAAAACTACAACAAGGTATCACCTCACACTGGTCAGAATGGCCAGTATAAACAAAGTCTACAAACAATAAATGCTGGAGAGGGTACGGATCAAAGGGAATCTACATTGTTGGTGGGAATACAAACTGGTACAACTACTAAAGAAGATGAGTATGGAGGTTCCCTAAAAAACTAAAAACTGAACTACCATGTGACTCAATAATCCTATACCCACTCTACGTATGGGAAAACCATAATTTGAAAAGATACATGGACCCCCATGTTCATCACAGTGCTATTTACAATTGCCAAGAAATGGAAGCAACTTAAATATCCATTGACAATGGAATAAAGAAAATGTAGTGTATATATATATAAATATTACTCAGCCATAAAAAAGAATGAAATAATGCCATTTCCAGCAACATGGATGGGCTTATACACTATCACACTAAGTGACGCAAGATAAGACAGAGAAAGACCAATATCATCTGTTGTCACACATTTATAGAATCTACCTAAAAAAAAAAAGGATACAAATGAACTTATTTACAAAACAGAAAGACTCACAGATTTCAAAAAGAAAGTTATGGTTACCAAAGGGGAAATGTGGGAAAGAGGGATAAATTAGAAGCTTGGGATTAACATACACACACACTACTATATATAAAATAGATAACCAATAAGAATTACTGTATAACATACGGAATTCTACTCATTATGCTTTAATTCCTTATATGTGTAAAGAATCTGAAAATGAATGAATGTAGGTATAACTGAATCACTTTCCCACACACGTGAAACTAACACAATATTGTAAATCAATTATAATACAATAAAATTAAAAAAAAAGAAAATGCACTGATTAAAAAACAAGAAAAATTATATTCAAATTCACCTGCCAATGCAGGGGACATGGGTTTGATCCCTGATCCAGGAAGATCCCACATGCCACAGAGCAAAGAAGTCCGGACGCTACAACTACTGAGCCAGCGCTTCCAGAGCCTGCCAGCCGCAACTGCTGAGGCTATGCGCCGCAAGTACTGAAGCCTGCATGCCCTAGGGCCTGTGCTCCACAACAAGAGAAGCCACTGCAACCAGAAGCCTGGGCACTGCAAAGAAGAGGAGCCCCTACTCTCTGCAACTAGAGAGAAGCCGCATGCAGCACCAAAGACCCAGCGCAGCCGTAAATAAATGAATGAATCTTCCTTAAAAAGATCCTGAAAAAAGAAAAAAAACTGTCTTCATTTATAGGCAATATGACTGTCTACAAAGAAAATCCAAAGTAATCAACAAAGAAAACTACTAAAACTAATGTGAGTCTATTCAGGTGCAGGATAAAAGATTAATGTACAAAAACCAATCATATTTCGAGGACTTCCCTGGTGGGGTAGTGGCTAAGACTCCATGTTCCCAATGCAGAGGGCAGGGGTTTGAGCCCTGGTCAGAGAACTAGACCCTACATGGTGGCATGACTTGCAACAGCTCACATACGGCAACTAACAGGCCCCACACACTTCAGCTAAGATCCAGCGTGGCCAAATAAGTAAACAAAACAATTTTTAATGGAAAAAATTTTTAAAAATCAATTATATTTCTATTTACCAACAATGAATGATCAAAGTTGTAATTTAAAATGTCATTTACAGTAATATTTCATAACACTTACAGATTGATATGACAAAAGATGTGCACAATTTGTACACTGAAAACGCCATAACATACTGAGGGAAATTTAAAAAACACCTAAATATAAGGAGAGATAAGCCAGGCTTATGGGTTGAAAGGCTTAGTACTTCTAAGATGTCAAGTCTCTGCAAATTGATCTATGGATTCACCATCAACCTAATCAGGATCCCAGCAAGCTTTTTTGTAGAAATTGACAAGATGGGTCCATAATTTATATGGAAATGCAACTTACCTAGTATAGCTAAAACAGATTTGAGATAATTAAGTTTAAGGACTAATAAAGCCTCATTTCAAGACTTCAATTTCAAGACTTCAATAAAGCTATAGCTATCAAGACAGTATGGTCTGCTGTAAAGATAGACAATTTGATCAATGGAAAATACTGAGAGTACAGAAATAGTTCCATAATTATTTGAACAAATAATTTTTAACAAAACTGTAAGAGGCAATTTGGTGGGAAATGGGTGGTCATTTCAACATATGGTGCTAAGAACTGAATGTCACAGACAAAAAAATGAGTATCAACCTACACCTCACACCATACACAAAAATCAAGTCAAAATGGATCACAGGTCTAAACTACAGAACTTGTAGAAACATATAAGAAAACTTTTATGGCCTTGAGTTAGGCAAAGATCTCATATGTAATACCAAAAGCATGATTCATAAGAAAAATACTGATAAACTGAACTACCTCAAAATGAAAAACTTCAAAAGACAGTTAAAAGAATACAAAGGTAAGCCACAGACTGGGGAAAAAAATGTGCAAAACATATCTGATAAAAGATTTATATTCAGAACATATTAAGAACTCGCAAAATTCAATGGTAAGACAATAAACAATCTAACGGAAAAAAAAAATACAGGCAAAACAACCAACCAACCAAATATTAGAACAGACATTTCAGCAAAGACAATAAATGGACAGCAAAAATCACATAAAAAGACACTTAACAGCATTAGTCATGAGAGAAATGCAAAGTAAAACCACAATGAGATACCACTGTTCACATCCACAGGAATGGCTGAAATGACAAAGACTGAGCCACCAAGAACTGGCAAAGACTCAGAGGAACTGGGAGCATTATACACTTCTCGTGGGAATGTAAAAGGGTCCAATTTTTCGAGAAACATTTTGGAAGTTTCTTAAAAAGTGAAACACACACCTATCAAATGATCTACTCCATTCTACTCCTAAGAAAAATGATGGCATGCATCTTACATGAAAACCTTTATAAGCTTTATGTGTAATGGGTAAAAATTGGAAAAACCCAGATGTCCATAAACAGAGGAATGGATAAGCTGCATTAGACGCCATACAGTAGACCACTCCCTATCAATAAAAAGGAATGAAAAGTTACCGACACCCATAACAACATGGGTGACTCTCAAAAACTATCATGTTAAGTTAAAGAGGCCAGGCAAAAAGGAGTAGATGCTGTAAAATATAAAATTTTACAAAAAGCAAGCTAACCCACAGTGACGGAAAGCAGATCGGGGTTTCCTAGAGACGAAGTAGAGAAGGGCTGGGAGGAAGGGGGTGATGACAAAGGCACAGGAGGAAAACTGTGGGATGTGAACACACTTACTATCTTGGTACAATGTCAGTTTCATGGGTACATTCATAATCTATACTATATCAAATTGTATACTTTAAAGATGCACAGTTCATTGTAGCGCAATTAAATCTCAATATTTAAAATCAACAGGACTTCGTATCTAATGGTGGAGCAGGAGTTACAGAGAACATATTTGCAAGACCCATTAGAATAGAATTTCAATCCACTATTATAATTACTGCTGTACTTCCAGTGCCTAAATCAGCACTTGGTATAGTACAAGCTCAATCAACACTTGTAAACAAATCGCACCCCTCGCGCCACAGTGAGAACACACATGCAAGGGTAGGACAGAGGCCAAGGCTGATTCTAGGTGATTTCAACCAAAACCTGACGCGTAACAAAATTCTCCAGTCAGCATCCTTTGATTATGTTAATCATTATTTCTCACAGTGATCTGGCCTCACACATTAACAATTTATATAGATACTGATACAGATTTCTGCTCTAAAATTCATGGTAAACCAGTAACATTCTTACCCTTACAGGACAGTTTTGTTACCCATGGCTCTATTCCAAGTGCCAAGAGGAGAATGTGTTTCTTTGACAGTCCCCACTGACAAACCACATCTTCACTTTTAGCTTCTTTAGTGGATACACGATCAGATTTATGTTTTCTGGTATAAGTTATCTTAGGACCTATTTGGTACATTTAGTTCAGTTCAGTTGCTCTGTCGTGTCCGACTCTTTGCGACCCCATGAACCACAGCACGCCACGCCTCCCTGTCCATCACCAACTCCCGGAGTTTATCCAAACTCATGTCCACTGAGTCAGTGATGCCATCCAACCATCTCATCCTCTGTCGTCCCCTTCTCCTCCTGCTTTCGATCTTTCCCAGCATCACGGTCTTTTCAAATGAGTCAGCTCTTCACAGCAGGTGGCCAAAATACATTTAAGCGTCCTGTTAAAACAGACTCAATCTATTCCACTGATTTACAAAGCTTTTGACGAAGCACACAATTTTTCTGATGATCTGCATGTTTTGGTTAAAAAAAAAACCCACCTCTGCATTCCATAATATAGACGGAGTGTTTTGATCCTTAGAAAATGTCATGAATTGATTTTCTTAGCAATGGTGCAGCAGACGTTTCAATTACAAATTCTAGTATCTGCAATCAATACACACTGTACATTCTCACTGGAGGTCTGTGATTGACTATGCTATGGTATGGTTAAGTTTCCAAGAGGCAAAGACGATTCCAAGATTCTAAGGGGCAGTGTGTGTGTCCTAATTGAGCCAACCTCAAACAACACTAGAGGCCACAAGGGCAAAGACATACAGGTTTAATCAGAAAGTGAAGAGGAGCTAAAAAGCCACTTGATGAAAGCGAAAGAGGAGAGTGAAAAAGTTGGCTTAAAGCTCAACATTCAGAAAACGAAGATCATGGCATCGGTCCCATCACTTAATGGGAAATAGATGCGGAAACAGTGGAAACAGTGTCAGACTTTATTTTTGGGGGCTTCAAAATCACTGCAGATGGTGACTGCAGCCATGAAATTAAAAGACGCTTACTCCTTGGAAGGAAAGTTATGACCAACCTAGATAGCATATTCAAAAGCAGAGACATTACTTTGCCGACTAAGGTCCGTCTAGTCAAGGCTATGGTTTTTCCTGTGGTCATGTATGGACCTGAGAGTTGGACTGTGAAGAAGGCTGAGCACCGAAGAATTGATGCTTTTGAACTGTGGTGTTGGAGAAGACTCTTGAGAGTCCCTTGGACTGCAAGGACATCCAACCAGTCCATTCTGAAGGAGATCAGCCCTGGGATTTCTTTGGAAGGAATGATGCTAAAGCTGAAGCTCCAGTACTTTGGACACCTCATGCGAAGAGTTGACTCATTGGAAAAGACTCTGATGCTGGGAGGGATTGGGGGCAGGAGGAGAAGGGGACGAGAGAGGATGAGATGGCCGGATGGCATCACTGACTCGATGGACGTGAGTCTGAGTGAACTCCAGGAGATGGATGGACAGGGAGGCCTGGCGTGCTGCGATTCATGGGGTCGCAAAGAGTCGGACACGACTGAGCGACTGAACTGACTGTCTCAAAAAAAGCTCAAAGCCATGTCCTTAACAGAGGAGTAATAACATTTCCAATAAATAACGGCTACCCAGGAAGAGGTGGGCAAGCATTTGGCTGGATGGGGTGTATTGCTAATGAGAACAAGGTGAAAACCATATCCCATTATGGGTAAGCAAAATCCCAGGTTATGGTAAAGAAGTTTTTGAAAGAATTATTTTGTTAATTAGTATAATTTATACAACAAGGTAGCTGTGATTATGAGAAGGCACCTAGGAAGATGGGAAAGTGACGAAGAGAAGCGAGGTGAACTAATATGATTATGTGCCTGGTACTATGTACATGTTACTTGACCCATGACATGGCCATGAAGGAGCTGTAACTGCCTCCTCTTTCAGACGAGAGAACTGACAGCAAAGTGAAGTAACCTGTCCCACGGCCACACCTCTGACCACACTCGAGCTCTCAGTTTCTAGTTCAGGGCTGCTGGCTCCAAAATCATGATATTCTCATTACTCTAATGCAAGTTACATAGGAAGATTCCAACAGAAGAAAAGCGAATAATATGCGTGGCTGATTTTTGCTGATGAGAATGGGCTAAAAGCTGCCGTTGACAGACTGGGTCACAGTGGACTGACTTACTTCAAGGAGGAATCTCCAACGCCAATACACCCTCGCAAGCTCAGCTTCCTCAGGAACCCACCACATCGCTTTGAGATGTTTTCCACCACTCGACCCTTCAATGGAGAAAGTTGGAAAAAATCTTATTCATGCTGCTTATCTAACAGCAAAATAACCTGAAGTTTAGGAACTAAATATGTATTTCCAGGTGTAACCGACGATATTTTAGAACATTCTTCCAACACCCCACTTCTGCTCCTAGTGTATAAAGGGACTGTAAGCATTGAAAAAATGTTTTCAATTAAAACATTAAGTCTTTTTAAAAATCACACACTACTCTTTGAAAGCCTTGACTCTGGAGGTAGGCCTCCCCGAGCCAGGGCTCACAGCTACTCCACAAATTCTAAGGCTTTTTGAGGCCAGCTATGGCAACATTGGCTGCTGGGCAGAGATCTAAAACAATGTTGCTTTAAAAAAAAAAAAGAAAATCTATTTAAGCTAAACAGTACTACTCTAAAAATATGAACATGCAACATAAAAGCTACCCCTCTTTCTTTTCAGCAATCCCCTATTTAAACACATTGCTTTAAAAAAGTAACTTTGGCTGGGTACTGGCAGATATATGAAAACACTGATTAAACACTTCTACTTTTTCAGGCATGATTTTAATACTTTCTTGTATCTGTTAAGGCTCATTTAATATTCACAATAACTGGTGCAAACTACTCTTCCATGAACTAAGGAAGAGAATGTCTAAAATACAGGAAATCCCTTGGGATGTCTCTCAGTGTTAAAATGCCCTAGGATTAAAGTCAACGGGAAACTGAAGCCAGTCCAAAGAGGACTATTCATGGCTTTGGGAATGGCAGTTTGGGTCACTCCACCAAATAAGGAACCACGACCAGCTGAGGGGCTTGCTGAAGCCAAAAGGAATACAGAATGTGTGGCAGAAGGTGGCTGTTAAGTGCCAACTCTGACCACATGAGCAGTTAGAGAGATTAGGACTGTAATTGTTGTACTTTCTCCCTATTTTGTTATGAATGTGTGTGTACAGAACAAATATTTTTCTGTCTTTCCTGTCAGCCCCTTTCTGTGTGATATGAGATGTGCTGACTTTGTATCATAGTAAAGTTCTTTCAATTCTGCATTCACGTGCCGAAGGCGCCGAGCATCAGGAGGAATGAGTATCACTCTAGGACTTTGCCTCCGCTTCTGAGGAGGGGCTTAAGCGTATTTTTGGTTGTACACTGGATAGCTGAATCACATTAGCTGGAATCATGAGTTCCTACTGTCTTTATGAAGAGATTAAGTATGGTTTAAGGACATGCCTAGGGGTGCAAGTTGACAAGGGGAGAACTCATGATGATTAATTTCATGGTCAACATGACTGGGTCAACAGAGTGCCAGTCTGTGACTTGGCCAAACATCATTCTGGGTGTTGTCTGTAAGGGTTTCTGGATGAGATTAGCATCTGAATCAGCAGGCTGAGTAAAGCAGATTTTCCTCCCCAGCAGGGGTGAACAGAGCAAAAAGGGCTGACTGAGAGAGATCTCCTGCCTAACGGCTGAGCCAGACATTGCTCTTTTCCGGCCTTTGGACCTGGGCTGAAACATCAACTCCTCTTGGGTCTCAAACCTGCCAGCTTTCAGACTGGAATTCACAGACTGGCTCTGCTGGCTCACAGGCCTTCTGACTCAGATGAGCTACAGCTCTCCTGGTCCTCCAGCTTGTGGACAGCACGTCTGGGAACTTCTCAGCCTCCATCATCACATGACCCAATGCCTCAAAAGGAATCTCTGTGTCTGTATCTATATACACACACGAAATCTTATTGGCTTTGCTTTTCTGGAGAATCGAGACTAATACAGGGTGGATTCAATATCTTCATTTTGCAAATAAATAAAGTAAATGGTTAAACTGCCAATATTACACTTCAATGAGTAGTAGAGTTGGGGCTCATATCAAGTTTCTGTGACTCTAAAAGCCGTGTCCTCTGCATGATAACCATGCCCACAAGGGAGGAGATACTGAAAAGGCCACTTTGTCTCATTTGTGATACTAACATCCTTACTTTACAAAGCAGTTATCTTGACACTGAACTCTAAGCACGAAGAGTCCACTAGGACACATCAAACCACAGTATTACAGAAGCAAGATTCACACAGACTGGCTAACAACTTAAGCTGAAAATCCAAATTCTGATCTTGCTAGTGGCTTTATCTATGCTTTCTTGAGTCCTACCTACGTTAATGATTAGTTTTTGAGCCAAAACTCCAGACACCTTTAAAATAAATTTGTCAGTGGAAGGGAAAAAAAAAAGATTGAGTTGGAAATCCAAGATGAATATCTAAATACTGAATAAAACTACAAAACTAGCTCCACACCAATGTCTACAAATAGAGCACATCATTCTATTTTCTCCATTTCAAGTTAGTCACACTTATACAAACTTCCTGTTCTTCCTTCTTTGCAGTAGAAGTTTTTATATTGGAATTTTAAAAATTACATTCAGAATTTTCTGTTCCACTGTTTCTAAATAAGAGAAAAAAAAATAAGCAAATCCTTTTCAGATGCAAATTCCAGTCAGCGACACTGTGTAACATCCATTAGAGAGTATGCTATAGGTAAGCATTTTAGAAAGAAAGGCGTTACAAAAAAATAAGGCCTAACAGAGAAGCCCTTGAACTTACGACTTTCAGGTAAGACTATCTGCTTATTTCTCATTTTTGGCCTCAAAGACTCTTAATAACCATGAAGACAACAAAACGTTCAGCTTTCAAAG
Organism: Oryx dammah; assembly: GCF_014754425.2. Classification (NCBI taxonomy): domain Eukaryota; kingdom Metazoa; phylum Chordata; class Mammalia; order Artiodactyla; family Bovidae; genus Oryx; species Oryx dammah. The sequence continues at coordinate 52,640,761 of NW_024070193.1, forward strand.
GCATGGAAAATGCCTAAACATCAGGGAACCGACACTGACTCGGGAGACAGCGATGCTCAGGGAGAGGCCGGTGCACGCCCGCCACCTGCATGCGCTGTCCTGCCTTTTTTCTGAGATTCAAATCATGAAACCCACTGTTCAAGGTGTCTGCTCTCTCTCTTCTTACTAGGTGAGTGACCTTGGGTAAGTTACTCCAACTTTTTGTGCCTCAGTTTCTCCCATTTGGTGTTTCTGAGAAGGCTAAATTAATACACAGAAAGTACTCAGCAGAGTACCCGGCACACAGTAAATACTCTTAGTATACCAGTCCTGCTCCCTGGCACTTTCTCTCTTCTCTCAACAGACCCACTTCTGTCCCAAACAAATGAATCTGAGACCACAGTTTATCCATGGGATGCTTCCTAGGGTGATCACCCAGAGGTCCTCTTAGCATCCACGGTTGGTGGTGGTTTAGTCGCTGAGTCGTGTCCGACTCCTGCGACCCCATGGACTCCAGCCCGCCAGGCTCCTCTATCCATGGGATTCTCCAGGCCCGAATACTAGAGTGGGGCGCCATTCCCTTCTCCAGAGGGTCTTCCCGACCCAGGGATCAATCCCAGGTCTCCTACACTGCAGGCAGAGTCTTCACTGACTGACCTAGAAGGGAAAGACCCGTTACTTGTCTACGGGAGGCCCCATACTTGGTTCAGAATCCAACCTGGATTCACAGTGCTGGCCCAAAGTGGGGACTAATTAGTGTTAGACTATATTCTTCACAGGTAGCTCTCTACGTGTGTGGTGAGCCATGACCTGGTCTCCTTTAGAAGTGGGGCTTTCCTGGTGCGGGAGACCTGGTTTCAACCCCTGGGTTGGGACGATCCCCTGGAGAAGGGCATGGCAACCCATTCCAGTGTTCTTGCCTGGAGAATCCCATGGACGGAGGAGCCTGGTGGGCTGTAGTCCATGGGTTCCAAAGAGTCAGACATGACTGAGCAATTAACACTTTCACTTTAGTGGAAGTACTCAAGTATTTCTGCAATGCGTTTATACAGCTGCAGTCAGCTAAAATAGTGAGATCAAATAATGTACAAGGTAGTGATATTTACATGAAATAGCATTTTTTTCCATGGCACACTGTGTGGCATGCAGGATCTTAGTTCCCCAACCAGGGAACTGCACTGGGTGCACAGAGTCTTAACCACTGGACTGCCAGGGAAGTCCTGAAATAGTACTTTTTTAATATCTGAATTGAAAAGCTTTTTATGTGCCTTCCAAAAAGTTGCAGTTTGGAAAAATCAAAGAAAACTGAAGAGATGATTTAAAAAAAAAAAAAAAACACACCCACAGGAAAAAAATGCTTACAATTTTTTTTTAAAACAATGACTCTCCTTTGCCCAGAAGAAATGACCACAAAATTTAGAATTTAATATTCTCCTCAACATCGCTAAGTAAACACAATGAACAAAGCTCTATAGATTATCAGTTAGAAGGGGAAATGTATGTCAGCATGTTTGGGAGGGGCTCTGTTGTAATCATTAAGCCTAGAAGGAGTTTTAAACAACTCCTGACTCACGGACCAGAGTTCAAGCCAAGAACTAGTGTTTATCTTTCCAGGGAGCCTGGGAAAGCCTGAGGCCCCTGCCCCCTGCCAAGCTCAGAGCACAGCAACCTGCGTGGAGGCCGGAGGCCGAGTGTGGTCAACCTTGTGCTCAGCCCTGCCTCCTGCAGCGGCGTCCGCTTCACTGGGTTAGACGGCTCCAGGACAGGCATCAACGACTCAATGGACACGAGTCTGAGCAAACTCTGGGAGATGGTGAAGGACAGCGAAGCCTGGCGTGCTGCAGTCCATGGGGTCGCAAAGAGTCGGACACGACTGAGCGACTGAACACCCACAAAGAGACAGGCAAGCAGCAAGTGCCCAGAGAAGGAGGGGACAGGCCTCCACATCTGGCCATTAGTTCTTGGTAACACTATTTCCCTGTTAAACATATTTCCTTATCCATTAAAAAAGACACAAAATATATAATAAAAACATGTGAACACGCTACATGAGCAACTGATTTAAAACACAATTCCACTACACTGAGTTGACTAAACTAGAAATCAGTAAGGTTTTACTAACAATGGGCAGATAATAAAACTTTAGCATCTCCAGACCCTTAAAATAGTACTCTAGACAGTTACTATGCGTAGTACTCTTTATCACTTCCCTGTTTCTTTTTGGTTAGAAGAGCGTATTTAATATTAAAGTTGTTTTAAGAAAAATTTTCTCATTTGATCTGGTTTACCATTCTTTTTTTATTAATAGTTTATTAATAGCTTCTTTATTAGTTTAACTGGCAGATATAATCAAAGGACTCAGAAGAAAAGTGACATTATATTACTAACCGTTTGCCAGGTTGAATCTTTAACCCAGGGAGCTTTGCATATTTTTTTACATTCCATATTTGGTTAATTTGACACAAATTAGAACTCCCAATTCTAGAAAGGCTCAACTGTATTCAGATTAAGCAGGAAAATATCTAATTGCTATTGCCTAAGAATTCACAAGCACTGTGCTCTCAAGTGGGGGAATAAGCAGTATTGAACAGGGTTGTTCTTTAATCGCTTAGTCGCTAAGTCATGTCCAACTCTTTCGTGACCCCATGGACTATAGCCCACCGGGCTGGCTCCGCTGTCCATGTGATTTTCCAAGCATGAATACTGGAGTGGGGTGCCATTTCCTTCTCCAGGTGGTTTACCATTCTTAAATGAAGACATTTACATATTTCCAGGTAAATACACCAGGATCCTGGAATTATAAAGGCTCTGAAGATTACTTCCCTTCCTTACTTTGTAAATAATAAAACCAAGGCACTGAGAGAGTACATGCCTTAGGTGGCTGAGCTGGAGGGACGTCTCTATCTCCAGCCTCCCTCCTGGGCTCGTGCCTCTGCCATTTCTCCATTCCCAGTGCTGAATCAGAATTCTCAGCGGAGTTCTCAGGTCAATAAATACTTGTCAAGAGTCTCCTAAGACTAAAGCACTGAACCAAGTTTTAACGATACAGGGGTGAGGCTTTGGAAAGCTGAGTGGTAAAGCTCAGACTGTAAACATGAATAAGGGGTAAAGTAAAATTCTATCACTGATAAAGCAAAGAGTAAAGCACAAGCAGAATTTTGGTCTTGAAGTATGCAAATACCTCCCAGGTGTTTTTCTTCTCTATCCCACCTTGGCGGCGTAATAGTAAATCTAAACGCAGTAAATTAAAGGGCAGGAAAGAGTGAGCAGTTGATTTATCTTTTAAAAAAATCTTTAGTCTAAAGCAGGTTAACTTACCTCTACATCTGTTTGAAAGTTGAAAAGGTCTATTCTTTGCCAGTTGCTTCCATCCAGGGCTAAGATGTTCCAAGCCTGGGAGGTTGGGAGGGATTAGAGTGAAAAAGATAAATTTATTGAGATTGTTAAAAAGTCTTGATTCAACTTTTCTATTTCCAAACATTTATTCTTGATAGATATTAAGTCAATAATCAAATGTGGAATTATGATAATACTGTTATGTTAAATATAAAAGATATTTTAATTTTTAACTGTTTACTTGAGTGAAAACTCATCCCCATTCTAACAATACTTGATTATTTTTTACAATTTATTTCTTTTTTACTTATTTCTTTTAATTGGAGGCTAATTACTTTACATGATTATTTCTTGGTTACCAACCTGGTTAACATCCTACCTTGGAAATCTGTGCACATCGGCACAAGGTTACTATATCCAAGAAGGAAAATATTCTAGGAAGAAAGGGGGAAAAGCACAAAAGTGAGATGGTATTAACATTTTAGAATATCTATAGTTGAAAGATAAAATCTAGTGTGCCATCTGCATATTAATAACTTTTTCAAGATTTCTCAATTCATAATACACAAGAGCACTGTAATTTTCCCTCACTACTGTGAAATATTAAATGTTTGCACATTCCCATGTTGTTCTAGAAACATTACACAAATTCCCTTAAACTAGAACTCATTAAACTTTTATTTCTCTTGTTCTAAATCACAGACATGGGACAGTAGATCATAACTTGTTCTATTCAAAGACCAATCTCACCTGCCACACACTGAGCCTAGTGAGAGCAAGCCCCTAACACAAGTGCAAACTCCCTTTTTGGTAGGAGACACACCAAACGGGTTCAGGTGCCTGAGGCTCAAACAGTATGGCCAAGAAAAGCTCCACGATAAAACCCACTTGCTTTTATGTATTTGTCACAGGGCAGAAAAATGGAGCTCATTACCTGGAAAGGTCTATAAATGACCAGTTTTTCCTGAGCAAAAGCCAAGAAGCTATAGAAGATAGGAAAGACAGGGAAAAAGAAAAGAAGAGAGAAGTAACCTAAAACCTAGTGGACACTGTCAGCGTGGCAGGGTTGGAGAGAGCGCCGGACATTCTGGCAGCAGAGCTGAGTTGCTGACGACAGCGCAGTATAATAGTTGCATGTGCCTCAGCGCTCAGCAGTAACAGCTGAAAACAAAAAAGCAGCTTTCCTGGGAGAGGAAGAGTGAATGGCGATGCAGTCAGGTACAATAGGGTCTCAACCCCCACAGCACCGGAAGTTAAGTGGGACAGTCTGTGCCTGTGTGTGTGTGGAATGGGGAGGAAAGAGAGATGGCAAACAGCCACCTGTAAAGTTCTTTAAAACTCTTCAAAGGTAACAATCAGCAGTGAGTTGAAAATCCACAGGCTTGGGGAAGACAGTAGGTCCACAGACCACCAGAGCATTGGCCTACAATAAAGCGCCCACGAGCAGCACCACAGGGCTTGTGATGGTGCAGATACTGTTCTACTATGCAGACCCCTGTCACTTTCCAGGGAAAAGCAAAGGAGAGAAGCATAAGGGCTGCGTTAATCTTAAAAGACTCAATGCAACTTTGTACATAGGAAAATGCTGGTCGGGAAAGATGTGTACCAAATACACACACACATATAATAAACATACTTCAGGGTGTCTGTACACCTAGAATACATTGCTTCCATGGTGGCATGTCTTGCCCCACCAACTCAAATGTCTGTGTTCTCTGCCCTGTGACCATTCCCCAATGACCACAACTGATCATGAGCTCACTGAAAGGCCAAGACCAGAGAGAGAGGCATGGGAATGCTACACGTGGGTCATGTTTCACAGCAGCACCCGTTCTAGACTACAAGCTGAAGGCAGAAAGGGGTTAGCTAACTTTCCCTTGAAAACATTCCTCAACAATGTGCCACCGTGGAGACCACACACTCTACCACCTCTCGGTTATAACAACAACACTGATAACCGTGTGCTTGAAAATTATATGCTAGCCGCTGTTTACGTTAGTCATTTAATTGTCACAACAATGCTATGAGGTGCTATTATGCTCTCCCAAGGCCACACAGATAGAAAGAGCAGAGCCAGAATTTGAACCCACGGAGTGCAGCTTGACAGCCCATGGCCGTGATGCTACACAAAGATACAGCCACTGTTCCCGCAGGATTAGGCTGGATGCTCTTCAACTGCACAGCAGATGAGGCAGCCTGAGCTGAACAAGCATGCTGTATGGAAACTGCACTAAAGCTAGACTCACACTAACTCACACGTTCAGACGCAAGTGAGAGCCAACAGTGGGAATACAAGTTTACGCTCTTATCTTGTGCTCACTGCCCAGCGCTGCAGCTGCTGATGGAGAAGCACACGGCCTTCACTCTTTATCCTAACCTCCCCACACCACCATCACATGTAGCTGCATTTGCACACGCAGGCATGCTACCACTCCCAACTGTCCAGGAAGCCAAATTCCTGAATCACGTTTCAATGAAGAAAATGAATGCCCTGAATGACAGAGCCTGGGACATTGGCAACAGAAGCAGAGTTAGCTCAAGGGGTAAGAGTTTTAAAGAAGAGGTTAAATACTCAATTTGCATCAAACTTCAAAACCTAACATTTTCCATTTTTTAAATGAAAGCTTGGGCATGCTTCCAAGAAAAGACAGTTCCTATCAACTTAAATACAGAAAGTAACTATGAACAATTTCAAAACTTTTTTTTTTGGAAATTGCTTCCTACCTCAAATGTGATAACCACCCTTTGTTAGAAGAGCCCTGAAAGGACAACTTGGTTACAAATAAATACACACAGGGGTATACAGGAGTGGATGTGTTTCTGCTCCACTGGTCTGTCGGCCTGTGGCAGTAAGACTGTTTTAATTATGAACCTTAAAGATCTTGATGTCTAGTAACTTCAGTCCTTCAACTTTGTTTTTTTCATCAAGATTATGTTGGTTATTCTTGGCTACTCTCAGTTTTTGAATTTCTGCTTGTGTTTTAGAATCAGCATATCAAATTTCACAAAAAAAATTTATAAAATTTTACTGGGATTATGCTGGATTTATAGACACTCTGGGGTCTATAAAATTTTACAGTGGTTAAGTCTTCCAACCCACAAACATGATATACTCCATTATTTATTTAGGACTTCTTTACTATCTCATAGTAATTTTTGTATTTCTCCACATAGATGCTGTTCAGTTTTAGATTTGCTCTCTCCTCCCAGCTATTTGATGTTGTTACTATTAAAATGGAATTTTTAAAATGTCATTTTCTAATTGTTGCTAGTATATAGTTAATTTTCATATACTACTTGCATATAGCAACATTTCCAAATTCATTTATATATTCTAAGGATTTTCTACAAACAAAACCAATACACTTGAGAACAATGAAAATTTTCTTTCTTCCTTTTCAATGATCATACTTTTATCCTTTTTCCTGCCTTACCGGAGTGGCTGTGAATGTCTCTAGTACCTACAGTGGTCATGAAAGACATCTTTTTCTCAGTCCCATCTCAGAAAAAGCTGTCATTCTTTAATCATTCATTCAGTTCAGTCGCTCAGCCGCGTCCGACTCTTTGCGAGCCCATGAATTCGCAGCACGCCAGGCCTCCCTGTCCATCACCAGCTCCTGGAGTTCACGCAGACTCATAATCATTCATTACTAGACGATTATTACTACAGGGCTTCCCCTTGCCTTTTCAGTTTTCTAAAGTTACTCTGCTATGCCCTATAAAATATGTTTTGCACATGTATAAAATACATGGTTTTAACAGCATTTCTTTAACATATGCTTATTTCCTCTTTTAAAAATTTATTAAATACAAGAGCAGAGTTCCCATGTATTATTGCCATCTTGAGAAAGAAACGTGCACAGATACAGTTTCCCCTACTATTAACATCCTGCATTAGTGTGGTAACAATATAATTAATGAATTTATATGGATATATTGTCATTAACTAAAGTCCACAGTTTATGACAAAGTTCACTATCTGTATCGTACAGTCCTATGGCTTTTGACAAATGCGTGATGAAATATATCCACCACTATAGTATCATATGGATTTCCCTGGTGGCTCAGATGGTAAAGTGTCTGCCTACAGCGAGAGACCCGGGTTCAATCCCTGGGTTGGGAAGATCCCCTGGAGAAGGAAATGGCAATCGACTCCAGTATATTGCCTGGAAAATCCCATGGACAGAGGAGCCTGGAAGGCTACAGTCCATGCGGTCGCAAAGAGTCTGACACGACTGAGCGACTTCACTTTATAGTATCATATAGAAGAATTTACCCCCTAAAAATCACCTCTGCTTGTCCCGTTAATCCCACCTATCTTCCTCATGAATCTTTGGCAACCACTGGCCTTTTCCAGATTGTCATATAACTGGAGTCACACAGTCTGTAACTGTTCAGATTAGCTTTCTTCATCATACATATGTCTCTGTATCTTTTAGTCAGACAACAGCTAATCACTTTTTATTCCTGAATAATATTCCACTGTATGGCTGTGTCATTGTTTCAGTTCAGTCGCTCAGTTGTGTCCGACTCTTTGCGACCCCATGAATCGCAGTATGCCACGCCTCCGTGTCCATCACCAACTCCTGGAGTTTACTCAAACTCATGTCCATCGAGTCGGTGATGCCATCCAGCCATCTCATCCTCAGTCGTCCCCTTCTCCTCCTGTCCCCAATCCCTCCCAGCATCAGAGTCTTTTCCAATGAGTCAACTCCTCCCATGAGGTGGCCAAAGTACTGGAGTTTCAGCTTTAGCATCATTCCTTCCAAAGAAATCCCAGGGTTGATCTGCTTTAGAATGGACTGGTTGGATCTCCTTGCAGTCCAAGGGACTCAAGAGTCTTCTCCAACACCACAGTTCAAAAGCATCGATTCTTCAGCGCTCAGCTTTCTTCACAGTCCAACTCTCACATCCATACATGACCACAGGAAAAACCACAGCCTTGACCAGACGGACCTTTGTTGGCAAAGTAATATCTCTGCTTTTGAATATGCTATCTAGGTTGGTCATAACTTTCCTTCCAAGGAGTAAGCGTCTTTTAATTTCATGGCTGCAATTACCATCTACAGTGATTTTGGAGCCCCCAAAATAAAGTCTGACACTGTTTCCCCATCTATTTCCCATGAAGTGATGGGACCAGATGCCATGATCTTCGTTTTCTGAATGTTGAGCTTTAAGCCAACTTTTTCACTCTCCTCTTTCGCTTTCATCAAGAGGCTTTTAAGTTCCTCTTCACTTTCTGCCATAAAGGTAGTGTCATCTGTATATCTGAGGTTACTGATACTTCTCCCAGCAATCCTGATTCCAGCTTGTGCTTCTTCCAGCCCAGCGTTTCTCATGATGTACTCTGCATAGAAGTTAAACAAGCAGGGGGACAATATACAGCCTTGACATACTCCTTTTCCTATTTGGAACCAGTCTGTTGGTCCATGTCCAGTTCTAACTGTTGCTTCCTGACCTGCATATAGGTTTCTCAAGAGGCAGGTCAGGTGGTCTGGTATTCCCATCTCTTTCAGAATTTTCCACAGTTTATTGTGATCCACACAGTCAAAGGCTTTGGCATCATCATTACAGCAGAAATAGATGTTTCTCTGGAACTCTCTTGCTTTTTCCATGATCCAACAGATGTTGGCAATTTGATCTCTGGTTCCTCTGCCTTTTCTAAAACCAGCTTGAACACCTGGAAGTTCACGGTTCATGTATTGCTGAAGCCTGGCCTGGAGAATTTTTAGCATTACTTTACTAGCGTGTGAGATGAGTGCAACTGTGCAGTAGTTTGAGCATTCTTTGGCATTGCCTTTCTTTGGGATTGGAATGAAAACTGACCTTTTCCAGTCCTGTGGCCACTGCTGAGTTTTCCAGATTTGCTGGCATATTGAGTGCAGCACTTTCACAGCATCATCTTCCAGGATTTGAAATAGCTCAACTGGAATTCCATCACCTCCACTAGCTCTGTTTGTAGTGATGCTTTCTAAGGCCCACTTGACTTCACATTCCAGGATGTCTGGCTCTAGGTGAGTGATCACACCATCGTGATTATCTTGGTCATGAAGATCTTTTTTGTACAGTTCTTCTGTGTATTCTTGCCACCTCTTCTTAATATCTTCTGCTTCTGTTTATCCAATCATTTATATAAGGACATCCTGGTAGCTTCCAGGTTTGTGATTATGAATAATACACATATAAATATGTGTAACACAGGTGAGTGCTCTCCACTCAGTTGGAGTATAAATGCTGGATATGTAACTTTACGCTTAGCTGTAAGAGACGGCCAAACTGTCTTCCAAAGTTGCTATACTGTTTTGAATCACCAGCAATGAAGGAGAGTTCCTGCTGCTCTGAATCTTGCCAACATCTGACAGGTTTTTAAATTTTACCATTCTATTACATGTACAGCAATATCTCATTTTATTTTCACTTTCAGTTCCTGAATGATATTATGATATTAAGCATCTTTTCATATGCTCATTGCATCTGTTTATTTTCTCTGGTGAGGTGTCTGTTCAGATCTTTTGCCCATTCTTCAAATTGGTTATTTCCTTATGGGATTTTAAGTGCTCTTGGTATATTGTGGACATCAGTCCTTTATTATAGTTTTTGCAAATGTTTTCTCCCAATCTGTGGCTTGCGTTTTCATTCTATTAACAATGTCCTTCTCAGAGAAGTTTTAATAACTTGTCAATTTTGTCTTTCATGGATCATGCTTTTGATATTGTAGCTAGAACTCACTGTCAAACCAAAGGTCACCCACATATTCTCCGATGCTTCCTTCTAGAAGTTTGATAGTTTCAGGTTTTATATTTACTTATGATTCATTTTGAGTTGATTTTTGTGAAAGCTGTAAGGTCTATTATTCCCATGCCACTTGTTGAAAAGAAAGATGTTATTTTCTCCATTAAATTGATTTTTCTCCTTTGTCAAATATCAGTTGACTTTGTGTGGCTCAATTTCTGGGCTCTGTATTCTGTTCCACTGAGCTGTTTATTCTTTCACCAATACCACACTGAACTGATTACTAAAGCTTTAAACTAAGTCTTTGTAGGTCAGTTGTGTTAATCCTCAAACTTTGTTCTTCAGGAGTATATTGGCCTTTCAGAGCCTTTTGCCTCTCTGTATAAACTTTAGAATGGATTTGTCAATACCCACAAAAATAACTCAGTGGTATTTTATCAGAATTGTGTTGATTCTATAGATCAATTTGGGAAGAATCGACATTTTAACAATATTGAGTTTTCTTTTCCGTTAATATGTAACATCTCTTCAATTCTTCAAACCTTTGATTTCTTTCACTGGAGTTTTGGAGTTTTCACCATATAGATCTTTTGACATATAGATCTTTTGACAGATTTATACTCAAGTGTTTCATTTTTTGAGTCTAATGTAAATGGTATTGTTTTCAATTTCAATTTGGAGTTGGTCACTGCTGCTAAACAATATGAGAAATGGCAATAGGAAAATAGTTATCTTTTGCACATTAACCTTGTATCCTGTGATGTTATATAACTGCTTATTAATTACAGGAATATTTTGTCAATTATTGGGAATTTTCTATGTATACAATCATTGTCATTTACAAACAAACCAGCTTTATTTCTTCCTTCCCAATGTATACCTTTTCTTTTCTTATTTAATTATATTAGGTAGGATTTCCAGTAGTACTATGATGAACAGGAATGGTAAGAGGGGACATCATTTTCTGGTTTCTGATGTCAGGTGTAAAGCATCCAGTTTTTTCACCATTAAATATAGTGTTAACTTCAAGGTTGTTGTATAAATATTCTTGAGGAAGTTCCCCTCTATTTTCAGTTTTATGATAGTTTTAATCATGAATGAGTGTTAAAATTTGCCAAATACTTTTTCTGCATCTACTGATACAACCATATGATTTCTTTGTTAGATCATAGATGTGATAGCTTATTTGATTTTTGAATGTTGAAGAATCCTCGCAAGCCTGAAATAAATCCCACTTGGTTATAGTACATAATTCATTTTGTACATTGTTCAATTTGAGTTGCTAATATTTTGGTGAAGACTTCTGCATCTACTCTCATGATAGAAATTGTTCTGCACTTTTCCTTCCTTTTTCAAACATTTTTGTTTATTTTCATCTTCGCTGCGCTGGGTCTTTCTTGCACACGGCTTTTCCAGTTGCGGCGAGTGGGGGCGCTCCCTAGTTGTGATGTGCAGGCTTCTCACTGAGGGGCTTCTCTTGCTGCAGAGCGCAGGGTTTTAGGAGCGCAGGCTCAGTGGCACACAGGCTCAGGTGCCCTGCGGCATGTGGGACCTTTCTGGACCAGGGACTGAACCCGTGTCCCCTGCACTGGCAGGCAGATTCTTAACCACGGGGCCACATGAAGTCCTTCCTGTACTTTTCCTTTCTATAACCTCTTTATCTGGTTTTAGTATAGGCTAATGCCAGCTTCACAGAATGAGTTAGTTAGGAATTATTCTGCTCCCATTTATGACAATGTTGAGAACTGATATCATTTCTTGTGTTCAGCAGTGTTCACCAATGAAACCATTTGGGTCTGACATATTAATTACATGTGTGTAATTATATCTGAAATACTTGAGAGTACATTGCAGACACAATGTTCATTTACCCCTAAGATACTCAAATATTTCCTAAAACAAGGTTATTTTATTTTTCAAAAACACAATAGAGTTAACAAAGCAAGGAAATTAACATGGATACAACACTATAATCTATGGATGGTATTAAAAAACCTGTTAATCGTCCCATTAATGGCCCTAAAAAGAAAATCTTTTTTTTTTCCTGGCCCAGGACCACATACTGCATTTATCTGTCACGTCTCTTCAGTCGCTTCTAATCTGAAACACTTTCTCAGTTTTTATCGTTCATGACTTTGCTATTTCTGAAGCATAAAGGTCTCTGTAGAATGTCCTGCTAATGTTTCCTCATGATCACACTCAGTTACACACTGCTGTGAGGAGTGCCCCAGCAGTGGCTCTGTGCTCTTGGGCACCACATCAGGAGGCATCTGGTGTCCACCTGTCCTGTTACTGGTGATGCCTACTTCGATCATTCGGTCATGATTTCTGCCAGACTGCCCTATTATAAAGTTACCATTTTCCCCTTTGTAATTAATATGTATCTTGTGGGAGATTATTTGAAATTATGAAAATATTTTGTTTCCCAAATGTCATACTTCACATATTTAATTATTTTGAAAACTGGTAAATTAAGGGAAGGAATGTCAAGCGATTATCCTGCCTTTCCTATATAAACTATCAGTTCAGTTCAGTTGCTCAGTCGTGTCCGACTCTGCGACACCATGAATCGCAGCACACCAGGCCTCCCTGTCCATCACCAACTCCCAGAGTTCACTCAGACTCACGTCCATCAAGTCCGTGATGCCATCCAGCCATCTCATCCTCAGTCATCCCCTTCTTCTCCTGCCCCCAATCCCTCCCAGCATCAGAGTCTTTTCCAATGAGTCAGCTCTTGGCATCAGGTGGCCAAAGTACTGGAGCTTCAGCTTTAGCATCATTCCTTCCAAAGAAATCCCAGGGTTGATCTCCCTCAGAATGGACTGGTTGGATCTCCTTGCAGTCCAAGGGACTCTCAAGAGTCTTCTCCAACACCACAGTTTAAAACCATCAATTCTTTGGTGCTCAGCCTTCTTCACAGTCCAACTCTCACATCCATACATGACCACAGGAAAAACCATAGCCTTGACTAGACGGACCTTTGTTGGCAAGGTAATGTCTCTGCTTTTGAATATGCTATCTAGGTTGGTCATAACTTTTCTTCCAAGGAGTAAGCATCTTTTAATTTCATGGCTGCAATCACTAGCACTGTGTAATCAAATAGAAGTGAAGGTAAGTAACACTTTATAAAAGCATTCCAATTAATAAATGAAGAAAAAGAATCAGAGTATCATCATTTTGTAACCCCAATAAGTTCATAATCTAGGCAATAAGCAAACACAAATATAAGCAACTGACAAAAGGAAACCGGAAATTACGTGATTCCTAATCAAAGAACACACTGCCACAGTCTCACATTCACCACATAGCCCAAGGGCTTGAACCTGAATCTGAAAAGTCCTCTGATCCTGCTGTCAATTTCCAAGAAATAAAAATGAAGGAAACATGCTGACATTGCACCATGAGGATGCAACTAGCAAAACCCAGATGGTGCAAACAGCTATATGTCAAATAACCCAAGTTACTCAACAGATAAGATGTATGGAACAGAAAAGAGATGCACAAGAAACCTGTTGATTATCAGACACTTGAAGATTTATTAAATGGGCAAGACTAGCTTTTTCCCAACCCCAGCTCAGTCTGATGGCTTCCACAAAGAAGGGTGACAAGGAAAAAAACAGGGCTGGTCCACCATCTGTGAGGTGGTGGCCAGAGGATACACCATCAATATTCACAAGTGCATCCACGGAATGGGTCTTAAGAAGCATGACCCTCGGTCAAAGAAACCCAGAAATCTGCCATGAAGGAGACAGGGACTCCACATGTGCATGTTGACACCCGGTTCAATAAAGCTCTCTGGGCCAAAGGAATAAGGAATGTCCCACATGGCATGCTCGTGCGGTTGTCCAGAGAACATAATGAAGACGCAGATTCAACAAACAGGCTCTATACACTGGTTACTGTGTTACCTGTCACCACTGTTTAAAACCTAGAGATAGCTACTGTGGATGAGAACTAACTGCCAATTGTCGAACGAAGCTATAGACCCATGGAAGAAAACCAAACAAATAGGCAAGACTAAACCATGATGACCAGGGAGGCACACATGGGCGGCAAATCCACAGAGCAGTGAGGCAGAGTGGCCGCTACAAAAGTCAAGGAAGGGTTACTCCTGGAGAGGGACGTGGTCATGACTCGGATGGGAAACGGACGGGCCTCTCTGGTGACCGAAGAAGTTCTACTTATTGACCGAGGTGATGGCTACCAGGGCCTTTGTCTAATAATTGTGGTCTGTATGGTTCTCTAACTATATATTATAGTTTACAATAAAAAAAATCTTAAGAAAAAATGATACATGAATCAAAGAAGCAATAATGGAAATTGATAAATATTTGAAACTGAACAGTAAACAAACAAAAAACACTAAACTTCAAAACCTATGTAATTCAACAAAAATAGAGCTTTAAGACTACTGCCCACAGAACTTACCTATTATTAGATAAGCGAGCTGAAAATTAATGACCTAAATGTCCAAATTATAGAAGCTAAAGAAAACACAATTAGCCCAAAGAAAGGGAGAAAAGTGGGGGGCGGATATAAAAAGCTAGAAGGGAAATTTGTTTTGAAAACAAAGAAAAAATAGAAAAAAGTACACCAATGTCATCAAAAAAATAAAACAAGTGTTGGTGAGGATGTGGGGAAAAGGGAACCTTTGTACACTATTGGCAGGAATGTAAATTAGTTCAGCCACCTCGGAAAACAATATGAAAGGTTCCTGGAACAATTTTAAATAGCATTACCATATGATCCCGCAATTCCACTTCTGAGTATACGAAATGAAAGCAGGATACTGAAGAGGTGTACACACGCCCATGTTTACCGCAGCATCACTGACTACAGCCCAGACCTGGGAACACCTGAGGGCCTGTCGGCGGACTCACAGCGGAAGACGTGGCCTGCTCACACAGCAGAGCATCACTCAGCCGTGAGAAAGAAGAAAGCCTTGCCATCTGTGACAACACGGTTTCTGAGGACACTGCTAAGATAAGTCAGAGACAGGCAAACACTGTACAGTATCACTTATATGTGGCCCCGAAAGGAAAGCCAGACTCAGAAAGACGCGGCTCGAGTCTGGGGGTGGGGGAACAGAAGAGAGATTGTTTTAAGGGTACAAATTTGCAACTAGTATATAAATAAGTCCTAGAGATCTAATCAACAATATAGTGATTATAGATAACAACACTGTAATAAAACCAAACTTTCTAAGAGACTAGATCTTAATTATTCCCCCAAATAAATGTTAATTACATGATGTGCAGAGGTGCCAGCTAACACTGCAATGACACTCACATTACAATATATGAAGGGACCCCATCAACATGTTGTACAACTTAAACTTATACTTATATACTGAATATATATATATATATTTTACACTGTGACAACCTCTGGAAACACTGGCTTTATCAAGAGCTGTAAAAATGTTCTCATTTAATCCAGTAATTCCATTTCAGGAAGTTATCATAAAGAAATAATTCAACAGAGGAATTTATTTCAGCTTTATCTACAGTTTTAAAAAGCAACCAAAAGGTTAAGTAAATCATTACTTATCAACTTCATGGAATATTAAGCAGCCATTGAAGTGGTGATTATGAAAAGTATTTGGTAATAGGGGAGCGTAACCATTAAATGTTAGGTAGGGAAAAGCTCAGAAGAAAATGCTATGTTTCATGCACTTTCAAATAAGCATAAATACATACATACACGGGCCATGAGAAGGAAATTATAAACTACAAGGTTTCCCAAATATAGTATTGTTTTTGAAAATTTTTTTCCTCTGCCCTGAACGTTCTCACACACAGACATACATATGCCTACACAATATACTTTCATAAGTATACATTCACAGATAATCCACATATACCTAAGACAAGCCCACCCACTACACATACATACATATATGCTAATTGGCAGAAAAACAGATACACAGATCAATGAGACAACAGAGTCCAGAACAAACCCATACATATATGGTCAATTAATTTATGACAAAGGACCCAAGATATACAACGGGGAAAGAGCAGCCTCTTCACTAAACGGTGCTAGGAAAACCGGACAGCCACATGCAAAAGAACGAAACTGGACCACTGTCTTATAACCTCAAAAATTAAAATGGATGAAAGACTGAAACCTAAGACCTAAAACCATAAAACTCCCAGAGGGAAACACAGGCAGTAAGCTTCTTGACCGAGGTCTTAGAAATGATTTTTTTGATTTGACACCCAAAGCAAAGACAACCAAAGCTAAAAGAAACAAAGGAACTACATCAGGCTAGAAAGCTTCTGCACAACAAAGGAAACCATCAACAAAATGAAAAGGCCATCTACTGACTTGGAGAAAATATTTGCATACCATATACAATATATACAACCCAACAGCAAGAAACCAAGAATTAAGTTTGCACATGGGTAGAGGATCCAAGCAGAAATTTTTCCAAAGAAGACACACTAATGGCCAAGAGGCACTTGGAAACGGTGCTCCACAAGACTAGTCCCCAGTGTGATGCAAATCAAAGTCACAGTGAGGCAACACCTCGCACCTACTGGAATGGCTGTATCAAAAAGGCGAGAAGTGAGTGCCGGCGAGGATCCGGAGAGAAAGCAAACCTTGGGCACCATTATGGGGACGTAAACTGGTGCAGCCACTGTGGATAACAGTATGGCAGTTCCTCAAAAACTTAAAATACAACCACCATATGACCCAGCAGTGCTACTTGGGGATATTCGTCTGGAGAAAATGAAAGTGTAAGACTGGACAGAAGATATACACACTGACCATGTCCACTGCAGCATTACTCACAGCAGCTAAGCCACAGAAGCAACGTAAGTGCCTGTCTATCAATGGATGACCAAAGTAAGAATTGGGGGGGCTTCCCTCATGGCCAGTGGCTAAGACTCCATGATCCCAGTGCAGGGGGCCCAGCTTTGATCCCTGGTCAGGGAACTAACAAGAAAAGATTCTGCGTGCCGCAACTAAGACCCAGCACAGCCAAAGAAGTAAAACAAATAAAAAATGTGAGAGGTGGCGTTATATATGAAAATTATTCAGCAATAAAAAAAGAATGAAACTGCCATTTGTGACAACACAGACAGACCCTGAGGGTATTATGCTAAGTGAAATAAGTCACACAGAGAAAAACAAATACCTTATGATCTGACTTATATGTGGTATCTTAGGCAACCCACTCCAGTATTCTTGCCTGGAGAATCCCATGGACGGAGGAGCCTGGTGGGCTACAGTCCATGGGGTCGCAAAGAGTCGGACACGACTGAGCAACTTAACAAACACCTGATCTCAAAGGTACAGAGAACAGATTTGTGATTGCCAGAGGTGCAGGAGTGAGCAAAACAGGTGAATGGGGTCAAAAGGTACAATTCCAGTTACAAAGTAAATGTTATGGGGATGCAATACACAGCATGGTAATTATAGGTAATAATACTGTATTCCATATTCAAAAGTTGCTGAGAGTAAATCTTAAAAGTTCTCATCATAAGAAAAAAGTCTTGTAACTATGTGTGGCGACAGATGTTAACTAGACTTAATGTGGTGATCATTTTGCAGTTATGTGCAAATATCAAATCATTATATTGTACACCTGTGTCAACTATATATATATAAAACCTCAGTTTTTAAAAGATTAGATTTACTGTGTTATGCAACATGAAGTCCAGGACAAACAAAAGAAATTATAAAGTGTGTAAAGAACCTATACACACCCTCAAGAAAGAGAGAACACGGTCTTGAACTTAGAGAAAGCCTTAGGCTGAACTAGGTGAAAGACAGGGTGAACAAAAGACTGGCACCTTCTCTACAAATAAACACTGGAAGGGGTGTGGGAAAGCGGAACCCTCCTACACTGCTGGTGCTGGTGGAGATCTAAGCTGGTGCAGCTACAGTGGAAAACCGTACGGAAATCCCTCACAAAACTAAAAACAGAATGACCGTGTGACCCAGCAATCCTACTCCTGAGCATATATCCAGACAAAACTATAATTCAAAAAGATACATGGACACCAATGTTCACAGCAGTACTGTGCACAATAACCAAGAAATGAAAACAACTTGAGTTATATCCATTGCCAGATGAAATGGATAAAGATGTGGTACATATATACAGAGAAATACTACTCAGCAATAAAAAAAGAATGAAATAATGCCATTCACCGTAACATGGATGCAAATACAAACTACCAAACGGAGTCAGAAAGAGGAAGACAAATACCGCGTGATATCACACACGTGGAATCGAAAATCTGACACAGATGAATCTATCTATCAGACAGAAACAGAATCGGGGACAGAGAGAGAAGACTTGTTCTCAAGGGGGAGACGGGCGGGAGCGGGTCAGGTTAGGAGTGGGGGCCAGCACATGGAAACTGAACAGATAAACAGCAAGGCCCCGCTGCAAAGCAGAGGCAGCTCCAGTCAACATGCTGTGATGAACCACAATGGGAAAGAATATGGAAAAGAATGCACATACTCTCTTCTATTCTGGCCTATCATTCCCCTGGAGGAGGAAATGCCAACCCACTCTGGTATTCCTGCTTGGATCACCTCATGGACAGAGGAGCCTGGCGGGCTATAGTCCATGGTGTTGCAAAGCGTATACAACTGAATATACATATATATATATAAACTGAGTCTCTTTGCTGTACAGCAGTAATTAACAAAACACTGTAGTTCAACTACACATCAATAAAAAATAAATTAAGACTGGCACTTCCAAGAAAGCAGAATGACTATGGGAGAGAACAAATTAAATGACACTTTCAAGGGCTGGAAGTAAATCAGCTATCAGAGTTTACAAGAAAGTTGGAAAAGAGTGAGAGAGGAAATACAATAAGAAATAGTAAGTGGAAAGTTCTGGAAGAGTAAGTCTTAACAATTTATGTGGACTTTACAGTAAAGGCAACAGGGAAAGTTTTAAGCAAGAGAGAAGCAAAATTAGTAAGATAAAAAAGAAATTAAAAACTAGAAAACTACAATAATAATCATAGTGAATAAAATACTCACTTTAATCATTAAAACCCCCAATTGTCCTCTTACAAAGATTATTGAGATATTACTTGAAAAAACTGAATGGAAAACTGTAGAGGATACAGTTCTATTAAGAACAAGATGAGGGGCTTCCCTGGTGGTCCAGTGGTTAAGAATCTGCCTTGCAATGCAGGGGACACCGACTAGATCCAGCAATCGTGCTTTGGCGCAACTAAGCAAGCCCACCGCAATGACCGGACCCCCTGGCCACAGCCACCGAAGCCCGAGCACCCGGAGCCTGCGCTCCACAATAAGAGAAGCCGCAGCAACAAGCCCAGCTCTGCAACCGGAAAACAGCCTCCCACTCGCCACACTAAAGAGAGCCTGAGAGCAGCAACAAAGACCCAGCACAGACTATAAATAAACAAAAACAAGAAAGGGAAAGAAAACTCCTACAGACCAATAATAGACAGGAGGCAAAATGGTTTTTTTATAGGCAATAGGCAAAAAAAATATACAAGCACCTCACCCAGAAAGAAACACATGTGAGTGACAAAGGTATAACCAGATGCTCAGCATCGTTAGAATTCAGGGAAATTCAAAGCAACAGCACAATGAGATGTCAGTCTATACTTAAGACACATACAGCATTTAAAATTGGAAAAGAACAACTCAACTGAGTCTCTTATCCATTGTCTGTATGAATGCAAATTGATAAGACCACTTTGGAAAAACAAATGTTACTATATGAAGTTAAATATTTGTACAGCCTGAGAAAGTAACAGGCAGAAAGGCTAAGGGGTCTCCTAACAGAGAAAACAGGCTGCAAGTGTCAGGCGTTTTCTCTCTCTCTTAAGCGGCTGGAGGAAACAAACTACAAGTGTCAGATTTTTTCCCTTCTCTATGCATAATTAAAAGGAGGTTTCTCATAAAATTCTGTGTTACCATGAAGACACCTGGTTACACCTGAACTTTTCTCAAACCTTGAGCTAACTAATGCATTTTTCTTACAGAAATGAACTATGTATTTACCCTAGTCTTTCTTCAAGTCTGTGCCTCTTAAGACTCAGAATCAATAACGGCTCAACAAACCAGTATGTTTTACTCACACATTGTTCTGATCTGTGTTAATGAAACTATGTATTTACTTGGAAACCTGCCTTTCTTCAAGATTCATGTCAGTCATTTTACGGCCTGCGAAGAGTCACCTTGTGCCAATGTTATCTCAAAATGCATGTTCTGGGTGAGGGGCCTGGTGCCACTCTGAGTTTTGAGACATTTCCTTTCTCTAATTAGCAGCCTGCTGATAAGTATATAACATACTGCTAAAGGCTAGCAGGGGGGCACTCTTTCTGCCCCCTTCTGCTATCTATGTCAGAAGTTTGCTCTTTTATACTTTATCTCTTTTATACTTTGAAAAAACTGCATTACACAAAAGCTCTGAGCGATCAAGCCTCGTCACTGGCCCTGGGTTGAATTCCTCTCCTCTGGAGGCCAAGAATCCTGGCGTCTTTCACAGCTCAACAACCACCTTTCAAGCCTACGACCTCTAGAAACTCAACTCCATATATTTACTGACCATCTGTATTTCCTCCTTTGTTCAGACCCTCTTCAAATTTTTCTAAGAGTTAGTCCATCTGTTTCTTAATAATTTTTAAAAGTTTGTGTATATGTTGAAGAAGATAGCCCTCTCTTATAATGTGTATTTGAATTATTTCATCTACCACTTTGCTGCATATTCTGCCGTATTTTACTATTCATAGCATCAAATTTGCCAATATTTTCTGTTTTATCTACTGAATTCACAGCCTTTAAATAAACAGTTCTCTAACATAACTTTCCAGGGATAACACTCTAGAGTAGAATGTACTAGTTTTACCCTCATCTGTGGAGTTCTATTCATGCTTCATGCCACCCCAATGTAGATTTAAAAATCCAAAGGCATCATCAGAGTTTTAACTGTAAGCATAACCCCAACCAGAGAACAATTTGCCTCTGCCATGATTTGGACTTAGATGCTAACCTTAAAATAATACATAATAGTATACAGAGGGAAGGGCCTTTAAGCATCTGCATCTAATTTCAACATATATTAACTCAGTCCTGTATAGCCTCATACAAGGTAAAACAACAATAAACATGACCAAACCAAAAGGAAAAAAAAAACCCTCTTTAACAAAAAGAAAAATCTGCACAGATGTTTAAACCTGTATTTGAAGTTCTGTGACTACCTGTCAGTCACTCAGTCGTGTCCAACTCTTTGCGACCCCATGGACTGCAGCCCGCCAGGATCCTCTGTTCGTGGAATTCTCCAGGCAGGAATATTGGAGTGGGTTGCCATTCCCTTCTCCATTCCTGACCCAGTGATTGAACCCAGGTCTCCTGCACTGCAGGCGGATTCTTTACCATCTGAGCCACCAGGGAGGCCCAATTTGCAGTATGTACCCCTAAAAGAGCATCTTACCTGTTTGGTTGCCTTGGAATATATATAAAAAGACATCACAGACAGCAAAAGATACCAGTCCTTGAAAAAGTCCATGGAGTACTACAACCAGCCAGCAGGCAAGAATGCCCATTCAATGATGCCCCAAACAGGAATGAGCCCTTTACTGCACTGCTCCCCAGGGTCCCTTGATCACAGATTGGCACTGGGTTGTAACTTAATAATTACAACAAAACCACAATTATTTAAACTCATGGAACTGGCTTATAAATTTTAGAAAAGAGAAATTTGAAAATTTAAGTGCTAGTTACTTTATAATTTTCCCTAGCAAATTAGTAAAACTGCCAAATTATAAGTAATTATGTAGTTGATTCCATTTGCCAAAATTATCAGGCTCAGCTCTCCTGTTTGGGGCAATCAATCCTTCTTCATCAAGCCCACAAACACATTGAGGACTTAATTTTGTCATGGATCCACATACATTTTAAAAGGAAAGAAAATTACATAGATAATGGTGATTTGGTTTTTAAAAATATGTCTAACAAGTTTTCTTTCATTATTATTCATTACTAACAAGAGCCATGTCTTCTCACAATGTTTTAAAATATTTACTGCATGGAGCACTCCCTATTCCTATGAAGCTGTTTACATGCATTTTCATTTCAGCACTAAAATCTGAAAACCACCACGTGTGTGTGTGTGTTAGTTGCTCAGTCGTGTCCTACTCTTTGTGACCCCATGGACTGTAGCCCACCAGGCTCCTCTGTTCGTGCAATTCTCCAGGCAAGAATACTGGAGTGGGTTGCCCACGCCCTTCTCCAGGGGATCTTCCCAGCCCCGGGATCAAACCAGGTCTCCCCCACTGCAGGCAGATTCTTTACTGTTTGAGTTACCTGGGAAGCCCAAAAGAGAAGTAAAAACTTAACGTCAAACAAATTAATCTTACAGCTTGAAACCTGAATTCTGGGCCAATACTTGCTCATGCCAGACTCCTTTTCTCAAGAGGAATGGTTCTTTCCAAGAGACTGCCTTCTTAACAATACAAAATAATTATCAGTTGTCATAATTACCACCACTGCTCTGCTCAAGCGCCAAAAGTTGTCAGTTTAATGTCAATTTCTATTGAGATTAAATTAGTGCAAGTTGAAGAAATGAAGCAGTAGGCCATATTAACTTGCTTAATAACCAGGTCCTTTACTGAGATCATTAGCAGTAGCATACGTTAAGATGCATATCAGGATAGCTTGCTTTTATCAATTGTTTGTATTAAAATTAACGGTACTATCAACAGTATTTATTAAGTATTCAGACATCCAAAATTAATATTATATAATAATAATACATTTATTTAACGTTTATTAAATGCCAGATGCTCAGAGCTACCAACAGCCCCTTAAAGTAAGAACTATTACTGTTACAGATATGGGAAATTAGGCCTGGAAAGTGAAGTCACTTTAAGGTCACACAACCAGTAAATGCGGAGAGTAGAAATTTCAACCAAGTAAAGCTCCAAAAGTAATATATCCAATAACAATGAATATAAATATAAGCAAGGACAACCCAACTCACTAACAGATACAGAGATTATAACAAACTATACATTTCCACTGTTTAAGCATTACATAACTGACCCCAGGAAGAGCAGATACAAGCTGTTTGTTGAGCTGTGTGTGCCTGAAGGGTAGAGGAACTTTAACATCCTAAATTTATAAGTGAAAGCTGGACAGAAAGAGCAAAATTGTCAATGCTTGTTAAGTAACAAACTAAAAACGGTACCAGAAAGAATCTGTGAATTAATAATATTGAGGGGTCTTAAAACCAGAAATATAACATGATCAGATTAAAAAAACTCCGACTTTTCTGACTGGATTCGAAGTGATATAAAGTGATGAAAAGTACATAATTCCAGATCATGCTTGTTAATGGTTCCAGAGAGTAAGCTCAGACTTCACTGTATGTGATCAGTAACGGAGGCGAGCAGAGAATGTAAGAGGGCAGTAACAGACGCAGTAAAAAAATGGCAGAGGAGAAAATGACCTTGGCGGCAAGTAAATAAGATTATCATAAAGTCAAAGAATTCACACCTATTGATGAAGATGAAAAATAGGAGTTCAGTAAGAACAGGAACAATAGTCTGCTCTGTCACAAAGAAGTTCCCAATATGAAGTAAAAATGTAAGCAGAAGACAGCCTGAAAGTATGAAGACATTACTGAACTTAGCAAAAGCAATCAACACTTAAGCTTCGTGAGGTGGGGACTCTGTAGCACTCATTCACTTTGTTGTGGAATTAACGTACAACAAAGATGACTGCTTTCGCAACCTGGCTCAAACTCTTCTTCAATCTTTTGCTTAAAAAGGGTAGCTGGGAAAGGGAAAGCTATTACTATTGAGAATAGAAAATCTGAGAGTAAAATGATAGAAATGATTTAAAGGCCAACAAAAATTAAAACCTGGCTGGAGTTAGGTCTGAGACGCAAGAGTCAGAGAAGACCTACCATGGCAGTCCTTTAAATTTTAACTTCCCCTTTTACAGACTCCAAAATAAGGAAAGAAGTGGGAATGCAAATCTACGAATAAACATGTTATAAACATCTGCTCTCAAAGGACAATTCTGTTTTAAAAAATGATCTATGTGTGAGCCTTAGCATGATTCAAAAACTGCGACTCCAGGATTTCTGAAAGTTGGGTCCATGATGGATCCTTAAAAGAATCAAAATTTCTAAAACAGCAGTTCAGAAATCACACCAGCACAGAAAGTTATATAATTCCACAGCGCTCCCCACCCCAACTCCTCCTCCCTTTTAGTCAATAGGTAGAAGAGAGCTAATTCTACCAGAAGGGAAAAAATATTAAGTTAGCAGCCTTGAGTCACAAAGAGCAGCAGTATTCAGGAGAAGGGTGGAGTTTAATCGCACTCCAGTGCTGAATGACTAATGTGGGTCGGCCTGAAGCTGGATATGACTCCCCCGGGGTATAAATGACATATTCACATTAAGGTCTGATGTCTGTGCTAGAAAAGTACTCAGACCAAGAGGGCAACACTGCACAGCTCTGGGAACGCCGCTCACCCTGGTCTGTTGTGGCTGGCACCCCCTCCAGCCGCACGGCCACAGCCGGCCCGCCCGAACCATGCTGGCTCCACAGCTCACGGTGCTTGGCCAGACCGTGTGGGTGGATACGATAAGCACATCACTCCTTCCTTGTCACCACTTTCGGCTTTACGATGGTCATTATACCCAAAGAACATTCTCTCTTAACCAAGCAACTATTTATTTTGTTCAAATAAAACGTGACTGCTGTATCTTTCATGTGATTCTGCCATGACTTAATTTTCTTTTTTATTAACTGAGCAGAATGAGCTCATGGCAACACCTGATGACCAATGAAATGCCATCCTGAAGCCCCTAAAACGTGATCATCACCCCAAGACACTAAGTCTTCACCCCATTCCGGACTCAGGAACAGGAGTCTGAAACACTGAGGCAGCAAAGGTGAGCAGTCCATGGCATTTACAGAGCAACCCCAGTATGGAAACAGAACACACATACTTGTCCCCCACATGTTAAAATGAGATTGAGCGCAGGCAGGGAATGGGGTCAGCGGGTCAATTTCTTACTGTTCCCAAGGATTATTAAAAGAGTTCCAAGGTCAGTAAGTTTGAAATGCCACAGTTATTCATCTGGGAACATCCCCATGCTTATCAGCCTATTAAGGCTCTGAGAGGGCATGCAGTAAAGAAACTGGTTTTGTTTACCTTGCATTTCCCATACTTATTGATCACAAAACCTGTTTTATGTTTTGTCTTGTGAAACATTACTGACACGAAAAGTTTGGGAAATGCCACACCTAAGATTATCATGTATTCATGTATTAACTGTTTGTTAACAATTAAAATATAACATCCAAAACTAAAATAAGGTTTCCTTGATGCCTGCTGAGTAGGAAACTGCAGTGCCTGAGGATCAACAAGTGTTGGTTGATAGCTTTACTTGGCAAAATGCCAAGCAAAATACCATTACCTGTATATTCTGCAATGCTAAAACTAAAGGACAAAAAGCCTGTTCTACAGTACTGTCACTTAGCACATAATTCTCATAAAGTGGATAACATCAATATGTGGGCTGACACCATTTTAAGTGCTCAGTAAGAACTCATAGTATAATTATTTTAAAATCAATGTATCAGAAAACATCTAACCGTCTATAACTTCAGGAGCTCACAGCCTTAATAACCTCTCCTCGCGTTACTGACTACACTGAGATAATCTACTGATACCCAAACAGTGTCACCTACTGAAGATTATTGCAATACTTACCACATTACAAAAAGAATCCAGACCAATGCTACGTACATACTTAGTACATTCTGGATTAGACCAAGTAAAAGTTAACAACAAGCTGAACAGCATTCTATAAAACAAAAACAGAAAGTCAGTTAGGCTAATTCTGGCTGTTTTTCTATGCTATGGACTCACAGTGAGAAAGGAGACTGTCTTCGAACTTGATGACTGAATCATACATGAAATCTTTAAATCTTTAAATTTCGAATCATATACAAAGTCCCTACACTTACCTCAAAAGAAGTTCTTTGGGTAACTTTTTGTTAATAAGGCCTTCATCATTATTTGAGAAAACCTAAAAGAAAAAAAAGTGAAATTATTAAAATGTCCCTCAATCAATCAAAAAAAGTTACATATTTTGTAGATCAAAATGGCCCCAAGGAAGCTCAGGAAGGAAGGGATATAATTATGACCGATTCATACTACTGTAGAGCAGAAACCAACACAAAATTGTAAATCAATCTTCCACCAATTAAAAAAAATTTTTTTAATGGCCCCAATCACCATCCCATAATTACGATGACACTAATTTCATGAAGTCAGTATTCTTCAATATTGACAGACACAAATACAGTTTATATTCTATGCCATTTAATAAGAATGGCAAACATTTAGAGAAGAGTTAACACACAATCACTTCTATACTACACTATATTAGAGATTCCAGGCAAGGCTATTCAGCAAAGAAAATAAATAAAAGGCATGCTGACTGAAAAGGAAGAAATAAAACAACTTCTATTTATAGATGACACAATCTTGTACACTGAAAATTCCAGAAAAAAGACATAAAAAGCTATTTATCATGGAATTCAGCAAGGTTGAAAGATTTAACATACAAATATACCATGGATTTATACAAAAATAATTTGTATTTCCATACATTAGCAATGAACAACCTGAAAATAAAATTAAGAAAATAATCTCATTTGTAATAGCATAAGAAAAAACCTACTTAGGAATACATGATATTATATATTGAAAACTTATACTAAACACTGTCCCGAGTCATCAGACTTAAACTGGAACACATTACATGTTCACGAACTGGAAGATTTAACAGTGGTGAGTTAGCAGCGTTTCTCAGCTTTGTACCTATTCTACTTGGGATTTGCCAACTATGTCCAGTCTGCTGTTATGCCCACCAAATGAGTCCTTAACTTCTAACATGGTACTATCCCTTCTGCATTCCCAGTTAGATCTTTTTATAGTCTTCCATTTTCCTGTTAAAATTTTCCAACTCTTCATCCATTCCAACTGTTCAACATCTGGCCCATCACTGACTCAGTTTCTCTAAGCTCTTCTCCTAACCATGGGTCACACATTTCTTTCCATGTCTCATAATTTGTTATTTTACAACAAATAACTGTGAGTTGTTTCTTTGAAACAATTGACAGAAGGGGAGGAAAGACTAGCCAAAAGGGCAAAGCAGAAAGACCAGGAGCTTACCTCCTCTCAGACGCACACCAAAATCACAACCACCCATGAAAAAGACCAGGACCTACCAGAAAAAAATCTACAGCTAAAGACATAAAGAAGGAACTACACAAGACAGTAGGAGGGGGTGAAATAACCAGGTCCCTCACCACAGAGATGACAACCCACAAACTGGAGGATAA
This sequence comes from Oryx dammah, assembly GCF_014754425.2. Classification (NCBI taxonomy): domain Eukaryota; kingdom Metazoa; phylum Chordata; class Mammalia; order Artiodactyla; family Bovidae; genus Oryx; species Oryx dammah. The sequence continues at coordinate 52,668,183 of NW_024070193.1, forward strand.
TTACACTGCAGAGGTTCTCCCCCAGGAGTGAGCGTGCTGAGCTCCAGATCAGGCTCCACAGCCCTGGGGTCAGGAAGCAAGAAGACAAACTCGCGAATCTGGCTTTGAAGGTCGGTGGGGCTTAGCCTCAGTAGTCCCTAAGGACTGAGGGAAAGAGAGTAGGCTCATAAAAGGAGCACACAAAATCTGCCGTGTTCCAGAACTCAAGGCAAAAGCAGTTATTTGACAGGAGCCAGGGCCAGACCTACCTACTGGTCTCAGGGAGTCTCTTGGAGAGGTGGGGGAAGCAGGGCTGTGGCTCATCCTGGGGACAAAGACACTGGCAGAGGGCCATTCTTGGGAGCTCCTTCTATTGGGCAAACACGGGCACTGGCAGGCCCCATTGAGGAACATGGCCCGTCCAACAGCCTGAAGGGACCAGTGCTGGGAAACCTCAGGCAAAGCAACTACCTGGACAGGGACACAGCCCACCTATCAGCAGACAGGCCGCCGAAAACTCCGAGACCACAGTCACCTCTGGACACAGCCCTGCCCGGCACAGGGACAGGCACCAGCCAAACTGTCCAGGAGTCCCGCTCTAGGCTCTGGACAAGCCTCACCTACCGGGGGCAGACACTAGATGCCAGAGAGCTGTAGTCTGCACACCCGGCCTGCCCACAGCAGGCCAGACCCTACCCTGGGACCGGCTGGCCCTGACCCTTCCTCCTAGCAGGCCAGCACAGCCTCAGAATGCCCTTGACCCTATATCTGTATCAAGAAACACGTCCGGCACCACCCACCAACACATCAGTTATCAGACACCATCTCTGTGATCCTTGGGCACTACAGTCAGACCCCAGGGCCTGACTCATCCCATTAGTCAGTCAGTTCAGTCAAGTCAGTCGCTCAGTCGTGTCCGACTCTTTGTGACCCCACGAATAACAGCACGCCAGGCCTCCCTGTCCATCACCATCTCCCGGAGTTCACTCAGACTCACGTCCATCAAGTCAGTGATGCCATCCAGCCATCTCATCCTCGGTCGGCCCCTTCTCCTCCTGCCCCCAATCCCTCCCAGCATCAGAGTCTTTTCCAATGAGTCAACTCTTCACATGAGGTGGCCAAAGTACTGGAGCTTCAGCTTCAGCATCATTTCTTCCAAAGAAATCCCAGGGCTGATCTCCTTCAGAATGGACTGGATGGATCTCCTTGCAGTCCAAGGGACTCTTAAGAGTCTTCTCCAACACCACAGTTCAAAAGCATCAATTCTTCGGCACTCAGCCTTCTTCACAGTCCAACTCTCACATCCATACATGACTACTGGAAAAACCATAGCCTTGACTAGACGGACCTTAGTCGGCAAAGTAATGTCTCTGCTTTTGAATATGCTATCTAGGTTGGTCATAACTTTCCTTCCAAGGAGTAAGAGTCTTTTAATTTCATGTCTGCAGTCACCATTTGCAGTGATTTTGGAGCCCCCCCAAAATAAAGTCTCAAACTGTTTCCACTGTTTCTCCATCTATTTCCCATTAAGTGATGGGACCGGATGCCATGATCTTCATTTTCTGAATGTTGAGCTTTAAGCCAACTTTTTCACTCTCCTCTTTCACCTTCATCAAGAAGCTTTTTAGTTCCTCTTCACTTTCTGCCATAAGGGTGGTGTCATCTGCATATCTGAGGTTATTGAGATTTCTCCCGGAAATCTTGATTCCAGCTTGTGTTTCTTCCAGTCCAGCGTTTCTCATGATGTACTCTGCATAGAAGTTAAATAAGCAGGGTGACAATATACAGCCTTGACATACTCCTTTTCCTATTTGGAACCAGTCTGTTGGTCCATGTCCAGTTCTAACTGTTGCTTCTTGACCTGCATACAGACTTCTCAAGAGGCAGATCAGGTGGTCTGGTATTCCCATCTTTCAGAATTTTCCACAGTTTATTGTGATCCACAGTCAAAGGCTTTGGCATAGTTGATAAAGCAGAAATAAAAGTTTTTATGGAACTCTCTTGCTTTTTCCATGATCCAACGGATGTTGGCAATTTGATCTCTGGTTCCTCTGCCTTTTCTAAAACCAGCTTGAACATCTGGAAGTTCACAGTTCACGTATTGCTGAAGCCTGGCTTGGAGAATTTTGAGCATGACTTTACTAGCATGTGAGATGAGTGCAGTTGTGCGGTAGTTTGAGCATTCTTTGGCATTGCCTTTCTTTGGGATTGGAATGAAAACTGACCTTTTCCAGTCCTGCAGCCACTGCTGAGTTTTCCACATTTGCTGGCATATTGAGTGCAGCACTTTCACAGCATCATCTTTCAGGATTTGAAACAGCTCTACTGGAATTCCATCACCTCCACTAGCTTTGTTCGTAGTGATGCTTCCTTAGCCCCACTTGACTTCACATTCCAGGATGTCTGGCTCTAGATGAGTGATCACACCATCGTGATTATCTGGGTCGTGAAGATCTTTTTTGTACAGTTCTTCTGTGTATTCTTGCCACCTCTTCTTAATATCTTCCATACCATTTCTGTTATGTCCCTACCATTTCTGTCCTTTATCGAGCCCATCTTTGCATGAAATGTTCCCTTGGTATCTCTAATTTTCTTGAAGAGATCTCTAGTTTTTCCCATTCTGTTCTCTTCCTCTATTTCTTTGCATTCATTGCTGAGGAAGGCTTTCTTATCTCTTCTTGCTATTCTTTGGAACTCTGCATTCAGATGCTTATATCTTTCCTTTTCTCCTTTGCTTTTCGGTTCTCTTCTTTTCACAGCTATTTGTAAGGCCTCCCAGACAGCCATTTTGCTTTTTTGCATTTCTTTTCCATGGGGATGGTCTTAATCCCTGTCTCCTATACAATGTCACGAACCTCCGTCCATAGTTCATCAGGCACTCTGTCTGTCAGATTTAGTCCCTTAAATCTATTTCTCACTTCCACTGTATAATCATAAGGGATTTGATTTAGGTCATATCTGAATGGTCTAGTGGTTTTCCCTACTTTCTTCAATTTAAGTCTGAATTTGGCAATAAGGAGCTCATGATCTGAGCCAGAGTCAGCTCCCGGTCTTGTTTTTGCTGACCATATAGAGCTTCTCTATCTTTGGCTGCAAAGAATATAATCAATCTGATTTTGGTGTTGACCATCTGGTGATGTCCATGTGTACAGTCTTCTCTTGTGTTTTTGGAAGAGGGTGTTTGCTATGACCAGTGCGTTCTCTTGGCAAAACTCTATTAGTCTTTGCCCAGCTTCATTCCGCATTCCAAGGCCAAATTTGCCTGTTACCCCAGGTGTTTCTTGACTTCCTACTTTTGCATTCCAGTCCCCTATAATGAAAAGGACATCTTTTTTGGGTGTTCTAGAACGTCTTGTAGGTCTTCATAGAACTGTTCAACTTCAGCTTCTTCAGTGTCACTGGCTGGGACACAGACTTGGATCACTGTGATATTGAATGGTTTGCCTTGGAGATGAACAGAGATCATTCTGTCGTTTTTGAGATTGCATCCAAGTACTGCATTTCGGACTCTTTTGTTGACCATGATGGCTACTCCATTTCTTCTGAGGGATTCCGGCCCGCAATAGTAGATATAATGGTCATCTGAGTTAAATTCACCCATTCCAGTCCATTTTAGTTCGCTGATTCTTCAAATGTTGACGTTCACTCTTGCCATCTCTTGTTTGACTACTTCCAATTTGCCTTGATTCGTGGACCTGACATCCCAGGTTTCTTTACAGCATCAGAGCTTGCTTCTTTCTATCACCAGTCACATCCACAGCGGGGTATTGTTTTTGCTTTGGCTCCATCCCTTCATTCTTTCTGGAGTTATTTCTCCACTGATCTCCAGTAGCATATTGGGCACCTACTGACCTGGGGAGTTCCTCTTTTGGTATCCTATCATTTTGCCTTTTCCTACTGTTCATGGGGTTCTCAAGG
>NW_024070193.1:52682079-52701126 GCF_014754425.2 Oryx dammah
CCTTGAGAACCCCATGAACAGTAGGAAAAGGCAAAATGATAGGATACTCAAAGAGGAACTCCCCAGGTCAGTAGGTGTCCAATATGCTACTGGAGATCAGTGGAGAAATAACTCCAGAAAGAATGAAGGGATGGAGCCAAAGCAAAATCAATACCCAGGTGTGGATGTGACTGGTGATAGAAGCAAGATTCGATGCTGTAAAGAGCAATATTGCATAGGAACCTGGAATGTCAGGTCCATGAATCAAGGCAAATTGGAAGTGGTCAAACAGGAGATGGCAAGAGTGAACGTCGACATTCTAGGAATCAGCGAACTAAAATGGACCGGAATGGGTGAATTTAACTCAGATGACCATTACATCTACTACTGCGGGCAGGAATCCCTCAGAAGAAATGGAGTAGCCATCATGGTCAACAAAAGAGTCCAAAATGCAGTACTTGGATGCAATCTCAAAAACGACAGAATGATCTCTGTTCGTCTCCAAGGCAAACCATTCAATATCACAGTTATCCAAGTCTATGCCCCAACCAGTAATGCTGAAGAAACTGAAGTTGAATGGTTTTATGAAGACCTACAAGATCTTTTAGAACTAACACCCAAAAAAGAAAAAAAAAAAAAAAAAAAACATAATCAAGTGGGACTTATCCCAGGGATGTAAGGATTTTTCAATATCTGAAAAATCAGTGTAATATACCACATTAACAAGCTGAAGAATAAAAACTGTATGATTATTGCAATAATCACAGGAAAAGCTTTGGACGAAATTCAACATTAATATATGATCAAAATTCCCCAGAAAGTGGGCATAGAGGGAACATACATCAACATAATAAAGGCCACATAAGACAAATCCACAGTTAACATCATGCTCAATATTGAAAAGCTGAAAACATTTTAAGATCAGAAACAAAACACAGATGCCCACTCTCAATACTTTTATTCAACAAAGTATTGGAAGTCCTAGCCACAGCAATCAGACAAGAAAAAGAAATATATCCAAAACTGTAAGGAAGAAATAAAATTGTCACTGTCTGCAGATTACATGATACTATATGTAGAAAACCTGAAAGATACAACCAGAAAACAACTAAAGCTTATCAATGAATCTTGTAAATCTGCAGAATACAAACAAGATATAGAAATTTGTTGCATTTCTATGCACTAACAAACTATAAAAGAAGTTAAGGAAACAATCACCTTTACCATCGCATAAAAAAAAAAATTAGGTAACTACGAATAAACCTAAGGAGGTAAAAGAGCCGTACTTGGAAAGTCTATAAAAGACTATAAAAATATAAGAAGAAACTGAAGACAACACAAAGAGATGAAAAAATATATCATGTTTTATATAGGCAGAATTAGTACTGGTAAAGTGACCACACTATACAAGACAATCTGCAGACTGAATGCAATCCCTATCAAAATATATCAGGGGATTTTTCACACAACTGCAACAAATAATCTCAGAACTTGTATGGAAACATTAACACACAGATAGCCAAAACTATCTTGGGAAAGAACAGAACTGGGAGATTCAAGCTCCCTGACTTCTGACTATACTACAAAGCTATCAATACAATCATCAGAACAGTACAGCACTGGCAGAAAAACATACACACAGATCAATGGGACAGGAAAGAAACCCAGAAATAAACCCACACACATATGCGTCAATTAATCTACGACAAAGGAAGAATATACCATGGAAAAAAAGATAAGTCTCTTCAATAAATGGTGCTGAGAAAACTGAACAGCCACTTGCAAGAGAATGAAGGTGGACCCCTGTCCTACACCATGCACAAAAATTAACTTAGAATGGATGATACGCTTCAAATGTAAGATTTGAAAAAAACTCCTAGGAGAAAATAAAACTCCTAGAAATTAAAAAAAAAAAAAGACTGTAAGCTCCTTGACATAAGTTATGGAGATGATTTTGGACTTAACACCAAAAGAAAAGGCCATGAAAGTGAAAACTACATCAGACCACGTCAAACTAAAATGCTTCTGTGCAGCAAAGAAAACCACCAACAAACTAAAAATACAATCTATGAATGATTCTGCTAAACATATGTAATAAGAAGTTAATATTCAACAAGAAATCTAATGAAAAAATGGGCAGAAGATCTATACAGATATCTTTCCAAAGACATACATATGGCCAACAAGTATATGAAAAGGCCCTCAACATCATTAATCATCAGGGAACTACTGATACAAATCAAAATGAGATACCACCTCATACCTATCAGAATGGATATTATTAAAGAGACAACAAATAACAAGCAGTAAGAATGTGGAGGAAAGGGAACCCTCATGCACAGTTGGTGGGAATCTAAACTGATGCAGTCACTGTGGAAAACAGTATACAGTTTCCCAAAAAATTAAAAATAGGGCTAGCCTATGATCCAAGAATTCCAATTTTAGGTATTTTTCTGAAGAAAACAAAAACAATAATTTGAAGAGATAGGGGCTCCTGTGTTCACTGAAGCATTATTTACAAAAGTCAAGACATGTAAATAGGTTGCCTATTGATAAATGAATAGATAAGGAAAATATGATAGATATATACAATGGAATATTATTCAGATTCGGCCATTTAAAAAAAGGAAATTTTGACACTTGCAACAACACAGGATTTTGAGGGCACACTGCCAATTGAATGAAGAAGGAAATGGCAACCCACTCCAGTGTTCTTGCCTGGAGAATCCCAGGGACGGAGGAGCCTGGTGGGCTGCCGTCTATGGGGTTGCACAGAGTCAGACACGACTGAAGTGACTTAGCAGCAGCAGCACTATGCCAACTGAAACGTCACACAGTGAAAGACAAATACTTTGAAAGATAAATGATCTGACTTATATGTGTAATTTTTAAAAAATGAACTCATAGATAACAGATTTATGATTCCAGAGATGGGGAATGAGAAGGTGGACAAAATAGCCGAAGACAGTCAAAAGGCATAAACTTCCAGTTACAAAATGAATAAATCCTGGGCATGTAACATACAGCATGGTAACTATAGTTAACAATACTATTTGGCATATCTGAAAGTGCTAGGAGAGTAGATCTTAAAAATTCTCATCACAAGGCAAAAATTCTTCAACTATGTATGGTGACAGATGTTAACTAGACCTGTTACAGTGATCATTTTGCAAAATATACAAATTTCAGATCATTATGTTGTACAAATTTAATATGTTATTATGTCAATTATACCTGATTTTTTAAAGTACAGTCATTTACCTCCATAAAGAAAAGTTCCTCCTTCAATTAGGCTGCTTAGAGCGAAGGTAGCGGGCACTGAATCTTTTTAATTTCTGGTTGATCTGGGTCTCAATTTTGTTATAGCACTAGTTAGATTCAGTTCAAGATTGGCTTTAAATTTTTTTTAGGGTGCAATCAGAAATGCATCTTCAGGAGAAGTTGGTATCTGAGCACTGGTAAACTTCACAGATTCTCTCTGAGCTTTACAACCCAGGTGCTAGCTTTCTGAAAGCTGAGAGCACTGTCTGTTTTACACTCTGGCTATCAGCCCGGGAACTGGCTCTGCTGTGGCACCCTCTGCTGTCCATGCCTTATGCAGATCTCTCTGTCTGCCTCTGCCACCTCAAAGCCTGCTGCCTCCCTGATTGAAAACCTGGATAGCCACAGAGGGACATTTCTCAGCTCCCCTGCCGTGGCCCTGTCCGTGGTAACCCTGCCTTGCACTTGGGGAAAGCCCCTAGTGCCTCAGAGAGATTTCTGTTGATTCTCCTGCCCTGACCCTGGCCTTCAGCAGGCATCACCCACCTCAGGAAGGTCCTGCCCTCTCTTCCCTGGGCCCCGGCATCCAGCGCATGTCTATATCCATGTACTCAGGGAAGACCCAAGGGAAAGAGAGGTAGGTGCAGCGTGCTCTGTGGCTGGGGCTCCTCGGGATTCCAACGGTCACTCCAGCCCACAAGCAGTCAGCAAAAGTTGACTGATTTCTCCAAGAGCTGTCTGCAGCAGACTCTTCCTCCCCCTGCTGACCCCTCCACACAAGAAAATATCTATGTGTCTCCTTTTTTCTGGGAAGGGCACGTTACATCCTGAATTTTAATTCATGTACATTTCTTTGTGACCTCAGCTCTCTAGACCGTTTTTAGAGAACCCCAATCTTCTAGCTTCTCAACCTTTTCCCATCATTAGGGTAGAAACAGCAATGTCTAGTTTTTGCAACTTTCAACATCCTAACAGTGGAAATCTTTATTATCTGTTCTGATAGAAGACAGACTTGGAGCAGATAAATAACTTACCCAAGGTTTAGAACTAAAAAAAAAAAAAAAAGAAAAGAAAAAAAGAAAAACTACAATATAAACTTGTATCTCCTGACTCCAGGTCAAGGGTTCTTTGTACTGGAGAATCAGTAGTAAAGGCTATTTAACTCTGTGGCAGGCAATCGATCTCTCGGCATTTCTAGTTTGTACAATGAAAGGATTGTACTAAAAAAACTCAAAAAGTCTTTTCCAAATCTAATACTTCAAGATTCAATTCAGTTTGCGTTTTAAAAATACCCCACTGTTTCTGAAAACGTAACTGTGTCTCCTAGATGTCTTTCACTTTAGATGTTTAATAAGGATCACGAATTTATCAAGCCCAAAACCAACTCCTTTCTTCATCCCTTGCTAAATTTACTCCTCCCATAGCCTTCATCTCAGCAAATGACAACGTGTTACTATTGCTCAGACTCAAATCACTGAACCATTCTTCACTTGCTTTTCTATTGCACAGCCAACCCCACGGATGACTGAACCAAACAATGCATTCTCTGGTTTCCTTTGTCCCTGCCCCTTCTCCCCTCACTCCTGCCTCGCGCACAGTTCCTACCTAGCAGACCGAATGGTCCTCTCATGAAATGCAGTCATACTCTGCCATTCTTCCGAAACTCTGTCAAGCACCTCCTCTCCCCTCAAATGGCAGGCAAACGCCTTTAAATGGCTGGTTCGTCTTACGCAATCTGGTCTCCCTGACTAACTTGGCTTTCCCTCTTGCCAACACTCCAGGTTTTCCTTGCTGCTCCTCCAATACCCCAGGCCGTGCCTCGGGACCTTTGCATCTGTGTTCCCTCCTGAAATGGTCTTTCTCCGAGGCATTCACCGGACACATCCTCTGCTCAAATGTCTCCTGATCAGAGACACCTTCCCTTCCACCGACAGAAAGGCTAAGTTCCGGGACTTCCCTGGCGGTCCAGTGGCTAGGACTCCCAGCTCCTAATGCAGGGGGCCCGGAGGTGATCCCTGGTCAGGGAACCAGATCTCACAGGCTACAAATAGGAGTTAGCTTGTCCCAACTACAGATCCTGCATGCTGCAACTAAGACCCAGCACGGCCAAATAAGTTTTTTTAAAAAAGCAGGTCTTCCCTCCTCTCATCCACTCATCCATCCTCAAAACTTCCTCTTATTCAGCTTTTTCTCCAAAGCCCTTCTCACCACCTTATCTCTACGCTTATTATCTGTCCTCCCGTCAGTTCAGTTCAGTTCAGTCGCTCAGTCGTGTCCGACTCTTTGCGACCCCATGAATCGCAGCACGCCAGGCCTCCCTGTCCATCACCAACTCCCGGAGTTCACTCAGACTCACGTCCATCGAGTCAGTGATGCCATCCAGCCATCTCATCCTCTGTCGTCCCCTTCTCCTCCTGCCCCCAATCCCTCCCAGCATCAGAGTCTTTTCCAATGAGTCAACTCTTCACATGAGGTGGCCAAAGTACTGGAGCTTCAGCTTTAGCATTGTTCCTTCCAAAGGAATCCCAGGGCTGATCTCCTTCAGAATGGACTGGTTGGATCTCCCTGCAGTCCAAGGGACTCTCAAGAGTCTTCTCCAACACCACAGTTCAAAAGCATCAATTCTTCGGCGCTCAGCCTTCTTCACAGTCCAACTCTCACATCCTTACATGACCACAGGAAAAACCATAGCCTTGACTAGATGGACCTTAGTCGGCAAAGTAATGTCTCTGCTTTTGAATATGCTATCTAGGTTGGTCATAACTTTTCTTCCAAGGAGTAAGGGTCTTTTAATTTCATGGCTGCAGTCACCATCTGCAGTGATTTTGGAGCCCAAAAAAATAAGTCTGGCATGTCTCTACTGTTCCCCCATCTATTTCCCATGAAGTGATGGGACCGGATGCCATGATCTTCGTTTTCTGAATGTTGAGCTTTAAGCCAACTTTTTCTCTCTCCTCTTTCACTTTCATCAAGAGGCTTTTTAGTTCCTCTTCACTTTCTGCCATAAGGGTGATGTCATCTGCTTATCTGAGGTGATTGATATTTCTCCAGGCAATCTTGATTCCAGCTTGTGTTTCTTCCAGCCCAGCGTTTCTCATGATGTACTCTGCATAGAAGTTAAATAAGCAGGGGGAAAATATACAGCCTTGACGTACTCCTTTTCCTATTTGGAACCAGTCTGTTGTTCCATGTCCAGTTGTTGCTTCCTGACCTGCACACAGATTTCTCAGGAGGCAGGTCAGGTGGCCTGGTATTCCCATCTCTTTCAGAATTTTCCTCCCACCACTGGAATGTAAACTCCACGAGGCCAGAGCCTTTTCTGTTCCATTCACGGTTGTATACTCACTGCCTAGAACAGACTGGCACATACTAAGATACACAAATATTTGTTGGACAGAAAACCATGGGACAGAAAATTTAATGGAAAGACACAATTACAGGGGCAGCACTGAGAACCGGAAAAGCTGCATACCAGGTACCAGGCACAATCTTTAGTTTGGGAAGAAGCCACGGTGCAGTGCTTAAAATGCCATACTTTAGAGACAGATTGTTTGAGTTCAAATCCTGGCTGTCACTCACCAACTATGTGACCTTGGGCAAACTGTCTAAACAATTAGGCCTATTAAGTGAGTACAATGATGTCAATCTCACAGGGATGTTAGAAGGGTTAAGTGAGATAAATGTGAAGTGATCAGCCTAAAAATGAACACAGTGGAAGGGCTCTATGAAAGGGAGTTATTGGTACGATTACTAAAAATTATGTACCCCCTTACCCTAGTGCAGCCAAAAAGGAGACCAGCTTTGCCCAGAGTAGGAAAATTAATAAGAGAGAAACTTGTCATGATCTAGTAACAAAGATCTCATTATATAAGCTCTCTTAACTATAGCATGTGATGGCAAAGAGACCAAAAGTGTTGGTAAAATAAAATATACTTTATTCTGCTTCTCAACACCTCTGAGAAGTCTTAACCACAAGCAAATACAGAAAGACCAACATTGGGAGAACTCCAAATGAAATCAATTAAAATGGGAAAATTCTATGATACAATGCTGTTTTATACTTCCAAAAAATAAATCGGCCTTACAAGCTACAGAGGAATGCAATTAACAAAAGCCTGATAACAACAGGTAATCCAACATATATTTTGATCCATACGAATTAAAGTTTAAAGCTTTTTGATGTTTTTTAAAAACAATTTTAGAATATACAACTAAAATAAATGAAAACTATGCTGGGAGATTGAAGGTAGGAGGAGAAGAGGATGACAGAGGATGAGATGGTTGGATGACATCACGAACTCGATGGACATGAGCCTGAGCAAGCTCCGGGAATTGGTGATGGACAGGGAAAGCCTCGCATGCTGCAGTCCATGGGGTTGCAAAGAGTTGGACACGACCGCGTGACTGAACTGAATGGATTACTAGGAAAAAAAACCTCAGAAAACAAAATTTTACTTTTAAAAATAGTCTCATCTTTCAAGACTCATGGTTTTATGTTAAAAGCTAGTCTTATAACAATGTTTTCTTAGGTCAGTCTCCCAAGGCAATAGAAATAAAAACACAAGTAAACAAATGAGACCTAATCAAATTCAACAAGCTTTTGCACAGCAAAGGAACCATAAGCCAAATGAAAAGACAGCCTATGGAACAAGAGAAAATATTTGCAAATGCTGCAACCAACAAGGGCTTAATCACCCAAACACACAAACAGCTGATACAGCTCAACAACAAAAACACAAACAACCCAACTGAAAACTGGGCAAAAGACCTTAACAGACATTTCTCCAAAGAAGACAGACAAATGGCCAATAGACACATGAAAAGATGCTCAATATTGTTAATTATAAATGCAAACCAAAAAATACAACAAGGTATCAACTCATACAGGTCAGAATGGCCATCATCAAAACATCTACAAATAACAAATGGTGGAGAAGGTGTGGAGAAAAGGAAACCCTCCTACACTGTTGGAGAAAATGTAAGTTGATGCAGCCACTATGGAAAACAATATGGATTTCTCCTCAGAAAACCAAAAAGAGAATTACCATATAATCCAAAAATCCCACTTCCTGGGCATATACCCGGATAAAACTGTAATTCAAAAGATATATGCTCCACTATGCTCACAGCGGCATTCTTTACAGTAGCCAAGACCCAGAGACACCCCAACATCCATTTACAAGTTAATGGATAAAGAAGGTATGGTACATATATACAATGGACTACTACCCAGTCATAGCAAAGAATGAAATAATGCCACTTCAGCAACATGGACGGAAGAGAAAAACTTGTGGATGCCACCAGGACGGGGCTGAGGGAGGGCTGGGGTTAGCAGATGTATGCTTACATACACAGAATGGATAAACAGCAAGGTCCTACAGTATAGCATCGGCAACTATATCCAGTCTCCTGGAATCAACCATAACGAAAAAGAATATTTAAAAAAAGAATGTATGTGTGTGTATAAATGAGTCACACTGCTGTACAGCAGAGACTGGCACAACATTGTCAATCAATTACACTTCAATTAAAATTGTAAAAAAAGGAAAAAAAAGGCGGTCTTTGTGATTCACAGAAAGCAGGTGCCAATTCCTGAACACAAACTGAAATGGCAGGAGAAACTTTAAATGCTATTACAGCCATGAGTATGAACCCTAATCCAGTAATCTGTCATCATTGATTCCTCTTCATTTCCTCTGTGTGAAAGAGAAGAAAAGGCAGAGCAGAGAAGGCTAGGCATGCCTACTCTGTTCAACAGTGTGCAGCCGAGTGCCAAGATCAAAAGACAAATACTCATAAGTGTGCAACACATTAAAATCCAAATAAGGGAAAAAACTCATCTCCTAACAGAAAAATAGCATATATGTGGAGGGAACATATAACAAGACACCATACATTATAGCATAATCCAACATTTACATAAGCAGGCTCTGAGACAAGAGGCCTGGTTTTGAAATCTGACTGGGTGCGCCTCATTTCCTCATCTCTAAAATGTGTAAACGGTATTTTCCGCGTAAGGTTGTTGTGATGGTTACTTAAGACACATGGGGTGCTTATAAAAATGTCTCACGCATAAAATGTACACAATAAATGTCAGCTGTCATTTATCATTCAAAGGCAATAAAAACAAGTGGCTTAACTGAATTCTTTTTTTTTTTTTGCTCGGCATGTGGATCGTAGGGCTTTCCTGGTGGCTTAGCAGGAAAGAATCCACCTGCCAATGCCAGAGAAATGGGTTGAATCCCTGTGTCGGGAAGATCTCCTGGAGAAGGAAATGGCAACCCACTCTAGTATTCTTGCCTGGAGAATCCCAAGGATAGAGGGGCGTGGTGGGCTACAGTTCATGGGGTCAAAACTGAGCAACGAAACAACTTCTTACTTCCTCGACCAGAGATCAAACCCACATCTCCTGCATTGGAAGCCATGGAGTCTTAATCACCAGACTGCCAGGGAAGCCCCTGAAGAAAAATTCACGTGCAACGCCATAAATATCAAATGCTAAAGCTGTATGTTTAGATTTAAGCATTTAAGGAAGGGTATGTTAATATCTGGAATACATTTGGGGGATTATAGAAGCAGCCTCCTTATCCTCCCTCTACACTAACCACTCACTCCCCTTCTACCCTGGAGCCTAGGCATCAGGTTACCACTCACTTAAATTCCTCCCATGAATTAAATTCTTAATGCTTAAAGATAAAAACCAAAGCATTTCTAAGTTTGACAAAGCAACCAGTAGTACACAAGTACAAGATGCTTTCAGAGTACATAAAACTCTAAAATTTACAACAGTGACTCAAGGTGTGGGTCAGGATGGAACAGGTGAACGAAAAAGAAGAAAAGGAAAATGGACAACTGGAGAAAGCTGTGAAACTGAAACTCCTTAATGTTCTTTCCCCTTGCTAGAATTGTAAGAGCTTTTCTCACAGATTACATGTAAAAAGTAAGATGCCGCAACATTTACAACACTTAGCTTTTTATAAATTCATTTCCTGAAACTCTTCTGGCTCCATTAATTTTCACTTAAAGCAACTCAGAATTTAAAACAAACATGCAGGGACTAAAGAAGGCATTGCTGTTATTTGTGGGTGATGGGTATTCTTTTCCCTGCTTTCAAAAGGTCACACAGCTGGCAGTCGTTCTTCTGGGGTCAATGAGATATACATCATCCACGTTCTCTTAGTAGCATAGTTACTAAGACAAGACAGAGACAGCCAAGATTCTAAAGGGCAGCGTCTCTCTCCAGAAGCCTTACCGGCACTTGGGGAGCACCGGGCACTCTCAGTTTAGTACCTCTTCCACTAACCTCTGCAGGTAAGCAGCAAATCTAGGTAACACTACTAACAGTTACAAAAACTGTTTTTCAGAACTAAGCGTTTTCCTATCACCCACCCCCACACCCTCTCGCAAATACACCAAAGGTGTGTCTCCAAGCAGAAAATCCAGCTCTGCTCTTCTTTCACACCCTTTGGAGGCTTCTGGAGAATTCACACCTTCGATTGGCAATTCCCTAAATCTTGCCTATTCAAGCCAATACCTAAGCCGAATCTTCGGGTTAGGTCTTAAACGAGCTTAATGGGGTCCAGGTGGGATGCCCATTCAGTCTCAAGTTTATTGAATAAAGGTAATAATTTAAAGGGTTTACCACGCACTAATTAGGAATTAGATCCCCGAGTGAGGGTGCTGCACTCAGAAAAAAAACACCTTAATGCCCCATTTTTAAAAAAGCAGTGAGGAATCTCCAAAATTACAAATTCAAATTTCCTCATGCTATAGAAACCTGTCAGAATGATTAATTTCAAAGAGATACCTATTTGTACATAATTGCATAGAAATGGGACAGGAAGCACGCCGACTGAAATAGTGTTAATAGGACTATACATGCTAAATGATATTCATACATATCCTTTTTTTCCCCCTAACCACACCCTCTCTGAGTGGCTTATCAGGCTCGCTAGGGCGAAACAGCATTACGCTGTCCGGCGGCCGGCCGGGTCTGGGTCCCCGCAGTGACCCCGGCACTCTCGGCAGGACGCCGCTCCCGGGCAGCGGGCGGGCGTTCCGCCTGCCCCAGGGTTCCCCCTCCCGGGGGCCCGCCCAGCCCTGCCCTGCCCGGCAGCCCCGCAGGCCGCGGCCCGGCCTTTCGGCGACCCCGGCGCCGCCCGCCCAGACCAGCAGGCGGCCGCGCGGAGACACAGCTCGGGCGGGGAAGGGCCTGGTGGCCGGGCTGCGAGGGCCCTAAACTCACCATGGCCGAAGAGCCGCGAGCGCGCCCACAGCCCAGAGTCACAAGGCGCCGGCAACGCCCGTTGTCCTGGTGACGACAGCTGGGCGCCCCGCCCCGTCCCCTAGGTGGGCTCGGAGGCGGCCATTGGCTGCCGGTGAGCACGTGACGTTAAGGGGCGGGGCCTTTGGACAACCCCTTCGTGCCCCCAAGCCTCGGTCTTGGGCGGGCGGCCTCACTGCCTTTGCTCCTTTGCGTATGGTACCTCAACACCCTGATCACCTTGATATCCCTCATCTTACAGATAAACCAGCCTCAGACTGCTGGGAAAGACTTATAAATTTATCCTATTTAAGTAACACATTAACACATTATTATTGGAGACACCTTAAACAATAACGAATTAAGAATAAAACCACGCCAAATCCCAACACCTGATGTAACCATTGTTTTTTCTAGTCTATCTGCTTCCAAGCCTATCTGCATTCCAACAAAATATATATTATAATATGCTGTATTCTTGGAAATGGAAGCAAGCCCCATGCACTTTTATAATCTACTTTTTTCAATAAAAAATTATCCTTGCATGCTATTTCATGTCATAACATTTGTGGTACATTAATTTACTAAATCATTCTGCAACTTGTTGGATGCTTTTAATATGGTTGAAGGGAACTTTACTACGCCATTAAGTCTATGAGGAGACATACTCTACAGCTGATTTGACATCTCCCCTTGAATGTCTAATAGACATCCTACACTTAATACAGTCCCAGTAAGACTTTTGATCCAAGTTTCTTACTTTCCCTAAAGAAATGGACAACTATAGTCATCAACAATCAAAACCAAAAAGCCCTATGAAGGAGAAGAGAATCTGTAGAGACGGAAAGTAGATAACTAGTTGTTTACAGCTGGGGGAGCAGTGCTGGAGGTAAAAGATAATAACTGAAGGGGACCAGATTTCTTTTTGTACCATTATATCTACTATTGTGAGCAAGAATCACTTCGAAGAAATGGAGTAGCCATCATAGTGAAATAATCCAAAACGCAGTACTTGGATGCATTCTCAAAAACAATAGAATGATTTGTTTGTTTCCAAGGCAAACCCCGGACACGAATGAGCAACTGAACTGAACTGAACTGAAGGCAAACCATTCAATATCACAGTAATCCAAGTCTTTGCACCAACCAGTAATGCTGAAGAAGCCAAAGCTGAACAGTTCTATGCAGATCTACAGGACATTCTAGAACTAACACCCAAAAAAAATGTCCTTTTCATTATAGGGGATTGGAACGCAAATGTAGAAAATCAAGAAATACCTGCGGTAACAGGCAATTAGGCCTTTTCCAGTGGACCACATTCTGTCAGACCTCTCCACCATGACCTGCCCGTCTTGGGTGGCCCCACAGGGCATGGCTTAGTTTCATTGAGTTAGACAAGGCTGTGGTCCTAGTGTGATTAGATTGACTAGTTTTCTGTGATTATGGTTTCAGTGTGTCTGCCCTCTGATGCCCTCTTGCAACACCTACCATCTGACTTGGGTTTCTCCTACCTTGGACATGGGGTATCTCTTCACGGCTGCTCCAGCAAAGCGCAGCCGCTGCTCCTTACCTTGGATGAGGAGTATCTCCTCACTGCCGCCCCTCCTGACCTTGAACGTGGAGTAGCTCCTCTCAGCCCTCTTGTGCCCGCACAGCCACCGCTCCTTGGAATGGCAAACCACTTCAGTATTCTTGCCTTGAGAACCCCATGAACAGTATGAAAAGGCAAAATGATAGGATACTCAAAGAGGAACTCCCCAGGTTGGTAGGTGTCCAATATGCTACTGAAGATCAGTGGAGAAATAACTCCAGAAAGAATGAAGGGATGGAGCCAAAGCAAAAACAATTCCCAGTTGTGGACGTGACTGCTGATAGCAGCAAGATCCGATGCTGTAAGAGCAATATTGCATAGGAACCTGGAATGTTAGGTCCATAAATCAAGGCAAATTGGAAGTGGTCAAACAGGAGATGACAAGAGTGAATGTCAACATTCTAGGAATCAGTGAACTAAAATGGACTGGAGTGGGTGAATTTAACTCAGATGACCATTATATCTACTACTGTGGGCAGGAATCCCCTAGAAGAAATGGAGTAGGCATCATGGTCAACAAAAGAGTCCGAAATGCAGTACTTGGATGCAATCTCAAAAACGACAGAATGATCTCTGTTCATTTCCAAGGCAAACCATTCAATATCACAGTAATCCAAGTCTATGCCCCAGCGAGTAATGCTGAAGAAGCTGAAGTTGAACAGTTCTATGAAGACCTACAAGACGTTCTAGAACTAACACCCAAAAAAGATGTCCTTTTCATTATAAGGGACTGGAATGAAAAGGTAGGAAGTCAAGAAACACCTGGGGTAACAGGCAAATTTGGCCTTGGAATACAGAATGAAGCAGGGCAAAGGCTAATAGAGTTTTGCCAAGAGAACGCACTGGTCATAGCAAACACCCTCTTCCAACAACACAAGAGAAGACTCTACACATGGACATCACCAGATGGTCAACACTGAAATCAGATTGATTATATTCTTTGCAGCCAAAGATGGAGAAGCTCTATACAGTCAACAAAAACAAGACCAGGAGCTGACTGTGGCTCAGATCATGAACTCCTTATTACCAAATTCAGACTGAAATTGAAGAAAGTGGAGAAAACCACTAGACCATTCAGGTATGACCTAAATCAAATCCCTTATGATTATATAGTGGAAGTGAGAAATAGATTTAAGGGACTAAATCTGATAGACAGAGTGCCTGATGAACTATGGACGGAGATTCGTAACATTGTATAGGAGACAGGGATCAAGACCATCCCCATGGAAAAGAAATGCAAAAAAGTAAAATGGCTGTCTGGGAGGCCTTACAAATAGCTGTGAAAAGAAGAGAAGCGAAAAGCAAAGGAGAAAAGGAAAGATATAAGCATCTGAATGCAGAGTTCCAAAGAATAGCAAGGAGAGATAAGAAAGCCTTCTTCAGTGATCAATGCAAAGAAATAGAGGAAAAGAACAGAATGGGAAAGACTAGAGATCTCTTCAAGAAAATTAGAGATACCAAGGGAAAATTTCATGCAAAGATGGGCTTGATAAAGGACAGAAATGGTATGGACCTAACAGAAGCAGAAGATATTAAAAAGAGGTGGCAAGAATACACAGAAGAACTGTACAAAAAAGATCTTCACGACCCAGATAATCACGATGGTGTGATCACTCATCTAGAGCCAGACATCCCGGAATGTGAAGTCAAGTGGGTCTAAGGAAGCATCACTATGAACAAAGCTAGTGGAGGTGATGGAATTCCAGTAGAGCTATTTCAAATCCTGAAAGATGATGCTATGAAAGTGCTGCACTCAATATGCCAGCAAATTTGGAAAACTCAGCAGAGGCCACAGGACTGGAAAAGGTCAGTTTTCATTCCAATCCCAAAGAAAGGCAATGCCAAAGAATGCTCAAGCTACCGCACAATTGCACTCATCTCACACGCTAGTAAAGTGATGCTCAAAATTCTCCAAGCCAGGCTTCAGCAATACATGAACAGTGAACTTCCAGCTGTTCCAGCTGGTTTTAGAAAAGGCAGAGGAACCAGAGATCAAATTGCCAACATCCGCTGGATCATTGAAAAAGCAAGAGAGTTCCAGGAAAACATCTATTTCTGCTTTATTGACTATGCCAAAGCCTTTGACTGTGTGGATCACAATAAACTGTGGAAAATTCTGAGAGATGGGAATACCAGACCATCTGACCTGCCTCTTGAGAAATCTGTATGCAGGTCAAGAAGCAACAGTTAGAACTGGACATGGAACAACAGACTGGTTCCAAATAGGAAAAGGAGTACGTCAAGGCTGTATATTGTCACCCTCCTTATTTCACTTATATGCAGAGTACATCATGAGAAATGCTGGACTGGATGAAGCACAAGCTGGAATCAAGATTGCAGGGATAAGTATCAGTAACTTCAGATATGCAGATGACACCACCCTTATGGCAGAAAACGAAGAATAACTAAAGAGCCTCTTGATGAAATTGAAAGATGAGAGTGAAAAATTTGGCTTAAAACTCAACATTCAGAAAACGAAGATCCCGGCATCTGGTCCCATCACTTCATGGCAAATAGATAGGGAAACAGTGGAAACAGTGACAGGCTTCATTTTGGGGGGGCTCCAAAATCACTGCAGATGGTGACTGCAGCCATGAAATTAAAAGACACTTGCTCCTTGGAAGAAAAGTTATAACCAACCTAGACAGCATATTAAAATGCAGAGACATTACTTTGCCAGCAAAGGTCCATCTAGTCAAAGCTGTGGTTTCTCCAGTAGTCATATATGGGGTTCCCTGGTGGCTCACAGGTTAAAGCGTCTGCCTCCAATGCGGGAGACCCGGGTTCGATCCCTGGGTCAGAAAGATCCCCTGTAGAAGGAAATAGCAATCCACTCCAGTATTCTTACCTGGAGAATCCCATGGACGGAGAAGCCTAGTAGGTTACAGTCCACGGGGTGGCAAAGAGTCGGACACAACTGAGCGACTTCACCTTCATGTGTGGATGTGAGAGTTGGACTGTCAAGAAAGCTGAGTGCTGAAGAACTGATGCTCTTGGAGGTCCAAGAGGGATGCTTTTCATGTTCATGAAAAGACCCTGATGCCGGGAAAGATTGAGGACAAGAGGAGAAAGGGGTGACAGATGATGAGATGGTGGGATGGCATCACTGACTCAGTGGCCATGAGTTTGTGTAAACTCAGGGAGACAGTGAAGGACAGGGAAGCCTGGTGCGCTACAGTTCGTGGGGGCTGAGAGAGATGGATGTGATTAGCTACTGAACAACAATTGACAACTTAAAATTGGACATATTTAATGATACCGTGTTATGATTTGTGTATACATTGTGAAATAATGGCCACAATTCAGTTGATTAACGTATCTATTACCTCATATAATTACCACTATCTTCCCTTTCTTCCTTACTTTCTTCCTTCCTCTCTTTCTTCCTCGTGGTGAGAACTCTTAAGATCTACCTTCTAAGAAAATGTCAATACACAAAACAACATTGTTAGCTATATTCACATTGTTATACGTTAGATATCCAGAACTTATTCATCGTGTGTAACTGAAATTTTGCACCCTTTGTCCAGCATCTCCCCATTTCCCTCTACCTGCAATCCCTGATAACCACCATTCCACCCTCTCACTCTGTGTGTATGACTATTTTAGAACACACTTACAAGTGAGATCATGCAGTAGTTATCTTTCTGTGTCTGGTTTCTTTCCATTAGCATAATATCCTCAAGGCACATCTGCTGCTGCTGCTAAGTCGCGTCAGTCGTGTCCGACTCTGTGCGACCCCATAGACGGCAGCCCACCAGGCTCCCCCGTCCCTGGGATTTTCCAGGCAAGAGTACTGGAGTGGGTGCCACTGCCTTCTCTGACGAGGCACATCTATGTTGTCACAAATGGTAAGATTTCCTTCTTTTTAAACACTGAATAATAGTCCATTGTGTAGTATATAGATTTCCCTTTCTAAAAGTTTATATGAATGTATTCACACAATAATTGAGCTTTTGTTTTAATAGCTGGGTTCTTTCAGCACAACATTTTCAAGATTCATCCAAGTTGTAGCATCTATCAGTATTTCATTCCTTTTTATAGTCAAATAATAGTCCTTGAAAGGGTATATATCACACAGTTTTGCTTATTCATTTGTCCACTGATAGACATTTCAGTTCTTTCCATCTTTTGGCTATTGTGAATAATGCTGTTATGTATATCTATGAACATGTTTTTATACAGACACATGTTTTTATGTCTATTGGGTGTCTATCTAGGAGTAAAATTTCTGGGTCACATGGTAACTGTGTTTTAGCATTTGACAAACTGCCAGACTATTTTCCAAAGAGGCCGCACCAGTCTATATTCCCCTAGTAGGGTATAAGGATACCAATTACTTCACCAGCCTGTCACATGTTGAAGAAAAAAGTAGTAATAATTAAGGTAGTTTAAGACAATTAAAAAAATAAGCCACAGATTGGGATAATGTATTTGCAAAACACATATTTGATAAAGAACTTGTATCCAAAAAACAAAGAACTTTTAAAGCTCAACAATAAGAAAACAAACAACTCAATTTAAAAATGATCAAAAGATCTGAACAGACACTTCAACAAAAATGATATAGAGAAAGCAAATAGCATATGAAAAGATAATTAAGGCTAAGGTGGCCAAGATGGCAGAGTAGGAAGACCCTAACCTTACCTCCTCCCATGGGCAAACCACGATCACAACTATTTACCCAGTAACTATCTATAAGAACAAACTAAAGACTAGCAAGAAACATTTTCAAAACAGAAGGACCCACATGAGATGGATAGGAGGGGCAGAGATACAGTATAGTCAAGACCCACATCCTCGGGTAAGTGACCCACAAATGGGAGCGTAATTACAACTGCAGTGGTTCTCCCCAAGGAGCCGGGGGTCCTAGCCTCAGACTGGGCTCG
Organism: Oryx dammah; assembly: GCF_014754425.2. Classification (NCBI taxonomy): domain Eukaryota; kingdom Metazoa; phylum Chordata; class Mammalia; order Artiodactyla; family Bovidae; genus Oryx; species Oryx dammah. The sequence continues at coordinate 52,700,063 of NW_024070193.1, forward strand.
TTAGCCTGGGGTCCTCCACCAAGAAGACAAGCTCCCAGAACATCTGGCTTTGAAGGCCAATGGAGCTTGCAGAAGAGAGCCAGAGGACTGTAAGGAATAAAGACTCTGCTCTTAAAGGGCACAAATAAAATCTCACACATTCCAAGTCTCAACTGAGAGGCAGTAATTTGAAAGGAGCCTGGGTCAGATCCTGAAATTGAAGACAACTTCAGGAAATCAGTCCTGAATATTCATTGGAAGAACTGATACTGAAGCTGAACCTCCAACACTTTGGCTACCTGATGCAAAGAGCTGACTCATTGGAAAAGACCCTGATGCTGGGAAAGATTGAGGGCAGGAGGAGAAGGGGACAACAGAGGATGAGATGGTTGGATGGCATCACCGACTTGATGGACATGGGTTTGGGTAGACTCCAGCAGTTGGTGATGACAGGGAGGCCTGGAGTGCTGTGGTTCATGGGATCACAGAGTCAGACACAACTGAGTGACTGAACTGAACTGAACTGAATAGAGGGCCCAGAGATGAACCCACACTTATATGGGCAATTAATAACTTGTCCTAAAACAAAGGAGTCAAAAATATACAATGTGCCTAGGTGTAACTTTCTTTGTATTTATCCCACGTGGCTTTGTATGTCTTCAAGTATCTGTGGCTTGGTATCTTTAATCAGTTCAGAAAAACTCTCAGCCATTATCTCTTAGGATATTCTTCTGCCCCATCCTTCTTCTCCGTTCCTTCTTGCACTTAAGATATCATATGACTGATCACACAGAATTTTCTACACCTATTACTTCTTTATTTTATATTTTTCCTTTTGTCTTTATGCTTCCTTCTAAATATTTTCTTCCAAAATATCTTTCAGTTCACGAAATCTCTCTATCAGTGTTTAGCTTGCTGTTAAAAATATTTATTGAGTTTTTTTTTTTTTTTTTTTGGTTGCACTGGTTCTTTGTTGCTGCATGCAGGCTTTCTCTAGTGATAAGTGGAGTTATTCTTCACTGCTGTGCCCAAGCTTCTCATTGGGGCGTATTCTCCTGTTTCAGAGCACAGGCTTCTCACTGGGG